>NC_137891.1:14950379-15048638 GCF_963455335.1 Martes martes | reverse complement strand
TTAGAATATATTTGAGCCCTTTTATTTATGTACCATTTAGAGTTTCTTAGAGCTATAAAGGCAGGGCTGAGTTGTTGCGACAGAGACCATATAATCTGTAAGGCCCAAAATATTTGTTGTCTGGGCCATTAAGAAAATGTTTTCGGTGGGGGGGCCTGGGTGGCTCAGTGGGTTAAAGCCTCTGCCTTCAGCTCGGGTCGTGATCCCGGGGTCCTGGGATCGAGCCCCGTGTCGGGCTCTCTGCTCAGCGGGGAGCCTGCTTCCCTTCCCCTCTCTCTGCCTGCCTCTCTGCCTGCTTGTGATCTCTGTCTGTCAAATAAATAAATAAAAATTAAAAAAAAATGTTTTTGGACCACTGGTTTGAAGCCATTGAGTTTGGGAGTGGTTTGTTACACAACAATAGCTAACTGAGTCATGGGTGCTAGGACAGAGAGGCTGGTGGGAGCACAAAGGAAGGATTGCTTAGCTGTCCTTGACTATGGCATGGAATGGTCAGGAGAGGCTCTATAAGGGAAGTGATGTTAAATGTGTCTTGAGCCAAGGGTAACTTGTAGGGAAATGATGAGGAAATCAAGAGTCAGAGTGATTAATGACCAGGCCAAAGTCACATGACAGGTCTCTTGGTTCCTGTTTGGAGAATTTTCTCTTATTCAAGCAAGCAGTTTAACTTTTTGTGTAAAAGAAAGGGCTCTGGGGCCAGCCAGATTTGGGTTTGGATTCTAGTTCTACTTTCTGAGATGTGTGATCTTGGGCAACTTAATTTCTCTACTTCAGTTTCCTCATTCATAAAATGGGGAAAATGATACCAATCTCAGAGAGTTGATATGAAATTAATTGGATGATGGACACAGGTTCTGGTAGAGCAGAACCTTTATGGTCATAAAGAAAGTTGTAGAAATAAAGACAGCTTAGAAGTACGAGACCAGGACTTTCCTTTTGAACCAAAGTGAGAAGTTTCAGCGGAAGGAAAGTTGCTCCACTGTTGGAATTTCTGGTGGAAGGGATGATCTGGAACCACCCATGGACCCTCTACCACAGGCCACCTGCTTCCCTGCTGGAATCATTTTGCCCTGGGGACTCCCACCAACAACAGCTTCTTAGGGCCCCTGCTCTGGGCTGTTTGCTCTGTTTCTCACCCCACACATGGTGGGCTAGGGAATTTGGTCACTTTGCGCTTATCTCTAAGTTCCTGTTTCTCTGGGCCCAGGTTGGGCCAATCCACACGCCTGTTGAGAGGATGAGGGCAAACAAAGTGTGTCGAGCCAGATTCTACCAAGTGCTCCTCTGTGCACCCATGATGTGCCAGTCCCTGTGCTGGGCGGCTCTGGGAATCAGGATGAAGCCAGACATGGTTTCTCTGTCTTCCCAGAACTCAGAGGTAAGAAGTAGACCACAAGGCAGATGTTCTCAACACAAGGGGGGTGAATGTTGACGCAGAGGGAAGCTGGCGGCTCTGAGGGGTACCATATAGCTTGGGGCCTGGGAAATGATGTTCAGGGGGGAGTCCAGCATAAGGAGAACCTTGCTGGAGGAAGCCTGAGGGGGAAAGCCATCCCGGGAAAGAAAATACCGTGAGGCAAAGATAGAACAGCCTGTGGAGGGCAGGACCAGGCTCCTGCCCAGCATGGAGTCTGAGGTGAGGACAGCAGTGAAAGCAGGAGCTCACATCCTGCTATCATTGAAAGGGCGGAAACCCAGAGGGGCCTAGAAGATGGGTGATGGGCAAAGATGCCACACAGAGCATTGGAGGGACCCTGCCAATGGGCCGCCATAAGGGGTGATCGTTTCTGTTTTCTTGGTCTCCAAGAAGGGCAGGGAGTAAGGAAGTTTCCAGAATCAACATGTTCCCCTTCAGCTCTGAAGCCCATTACAGTTTCACCATCAGGTTACACTCTATTTCTTACCAAACCTAACAAGAGATTTTATCATGTTGCTTCATAACGTATGGTGGGACATGGAGGGTGCTGATAAACTGTGAGGGTGCGTGAGTAGGGGTCAGGGGAGAGGAAGAGGAGGTGGGGACATCCCATCTTGTGCCATGTGCTTCCAAGAGGTGACCGTCAGGGTCTGGGGACAAGGCCTGTCTTTGGTGCTCAGAGGAGACATTCTGTAAGCATTTGGAAATCCTTTCTGCTCTTCCAGATGAATGAAGAAGTGAATCCAAACCTAGAAGTGGAAATTAAAAAAAAAAAAAAAAGTCCCATCATCACTTTGGGAGCTGAGATGTCCAAGTGTCACAAAAGAGAATTTCTCAATGAGGAACTGGCCGGCAAGGGAGAAAAATACCCTTTAAAAATACTTCCTGCTAGAAGTCAAATGGTAGGCAAACAATTGTTGCACCATCAAGGCGATGTTCTTTCTGGGTTCATTTTCTGAATTTGGAATCGGTTGGTTTCCACAAATCCAGCAATCTGACCCTGTTGCCGAGACCCCTCCAAAGTGCAGGCACAGAAGTGAAACTTCTAGGGGATGAGCTTGCGCAGACCTGGGTGGGCAGTGGCGGGGTCCGCCATGGTCAACGTGTAGGGGGAAGGAGGGAGGCCAGCGCTCGCCCAGTGAGCCTGGAGCCCAGGTGACCCCGGACCTCAGGGGGCCTGTGTCCCACCCCCAGCCCTCCCACGGACTTGTCTCACATCCGCCGGAGCAATTCCAGTTTACACCTAGCCGTTCTGGATTGCAGACAGATGAAGTTCAGAGCCAGGCTCATAACCTTCCACCCCCACAGAGGCTGCAGGGAAAGCTCCCTTTGGCCAGTCTTCACGAACCTCTTCACCTGGCAGGCCCTGTGCTGGGCTCAGACCTGCGAACGCAGTGTGGGGAGGCGTGGACGTTTGCATTAAGCTCTGTCCCTCACTACTTGAGTTACCTTGGGAAAAGCTATTAACCTTTGGGAGCCTCTGTTTTCATATCTGAAGGATATGAACACCGGCACTCACCTCATGGGAGCAAACGATGCCATGAACGAAAGGCACCTCAGACAGCACCCGTGTGGTAGGACCTCAGTAGGCGCGGCCTCTCGTGCTCTCGGCTCAGTGCTCTCCTTGCTCAGTTCGCATTAGCATAGGCCAGTAAGGAGACACCGCTCTGGCCCTCAGGTTACTCACGGTCTGGGGAGAGGTGGACAAGAGCAACATTACTCATGGGATGTTCTGGGAACAGAGTGAAAAGAGGTTAGGGACTCACTCTCAGTTGTGTGTAAGTGTGTGGGTCTGTTTGTGGAGGTGCGGATGTGTCTAGTGTGAGAATGAATATGGATGTGTGTGTGGAGGTGTGTAAATGCAAGTGTGAGAGTTGTGTGCATGACGGTGTGGATGTGTTGAGTGTGGTTGTGTGAGAGTGTGAGCAGGCATGTGTGTATGAACATTTGTGTGTATCTGTGGGGGTGTGTGTGTCACAAGTCGGAGCGAGGTTGAGTTTATGCAGTGTGTGTATGTGTGTGTGGGAGTAAGTGTGTGTGAGAGTTGTGTATGTGCTGCGTGTGTGTGAGGGCTGCATGGGAGTGTGTGCCTGTGTGTGTGTGAAGGTTTTTCGGTGCCTTTGGTGCTCGTGCTGACACTGAGGACAGAGCAGTTTGCAGAGGGCGCTGGGAGTTGGGCTGGGGATTCCTGGCAACGGTCACTAAATAGGGACCGAGGGTCCTGTCTGTGCCCTGCTCTCTGCTCAGTGCTGCTCTTCCCCATGGTTCACAGGGTACGTCCTGCCCGGCTCTGTGCCCTGCAGGCTGACCTGCCCACTGTGTCCCCTGCTCCCTTGGCCGCTCTCCTGATGGAGCTCGGCCGTGGGGTTCCTGCAGGAGACCAGAGGGCAGAAGGGGAGCCTCCGTCATTGGCTGTGCTCCTCCATGACATCTTCCTACCTCCTTTCCCGTGTCCTCTCCCCTGCTCCTCAGGGGGTGAGATGGTGGGGACCCTCGGCGCCCAGTCCCCATCCATAAGTGGTGCCTTTGAGACATGCCCTTCATCTGCACCATCTGGGGTAAATTCCGTGGATACCCCTACAGTTGTTACCACCCATACTCGGTAGGTCTGAGTTGCCTTTTCTTGGGATGAACTCCCAGTCTCCTTGCTTCTACCTTTTGGTTCTAAATAAAGCAGCAGGTCAGCCAACTAGACACTCGGGGGTTTGCTTCAACGCCGAAGATTCAAGGTTGGGCTTTCGGTTCTCTTGCCAGCTCTGGGGCAGGGCTCCTCTCTCAGTGGTTCCGGGGTGCTCCTGCACTTTGGGGAGGAGAAGGGGGAAGAGAAGCCTTGCCCCCAGCTGTGCCTGCTAGGGGCCCCCACCGGCAGCTGTCAGCAGCCCTGGCAGTTCCTCCTTCAGAATGGCTCTGCCTCCCCATCCTCTCCCCTCCCCAGCCTGCTCAGCTTGCCGCCTTCTGCCTCCTCCACCCCTCTGCCCGGGATGCCCAAGGAGCCCAGGAGGTCATTCTCCTGTGCAACACATATGCATAGAACACCTGCTGTGTGCCTGCCCAACCCCCCTCCCCCAGGCTCCAGCAGGGAAGGCTCACATTCTAGGGGAAAGAGACAGACAGGAAACGAAGTGATGCATCATCCTCATGGGTCAGGTCAGGGTGCTTGTTTAGGGGAGCTGTCAACCAGGATGAGGAGGTAAAAAGGGAAGGGTGGTCTTGGAGGGTGTCACCGGGAAAGCGACCCTGGAGCAGAGACTGGGAAGAGGTGAGGACGGGGTCCCTGCTGATGTACGGGGGGAGGGTGCACTGGGCAGAGGGGACAGCAAGGGCAAAGGCCCCGAGGCAGGGAGTCCGTGGATGGATCCCAGGAAAGGAGGCCAGGGAGGCAGCTGAGTTGGCCCTGTAGGGCACTGAGATCCTTGGGGTGACTTTGGATTCCCTCTGAGTGGAATGGGAAGCCTTTGGAGGAACGGAGGGTGACACAGATTTAAGGATCCCTCTGCCTATTGAAAGAGACCACAGCGTTGACCATCAAGCCCAGCCCACTGCTACCACCACCACATCAGAAACACGGGATGGCTTATAGAATTTGCCCAAGGACCCCACGGGGTGTTTCTTGCTGTAAGTCCTCAGATCAACAGCGTTGTGGGACCCCACCAGCTGTGCCAGCTAATGGAAGTCATGCTTTTGTCTGAGGTGCAGTTTCCTCATCCCTAAAATGGGGGTCACACCATCTACCTTTGAGGCCTGTCTCAAGAATTTCGATCCCTCACCTACGCCGTCCTCGTAGAACGTGAATGAGGCCACTATCACCCCCATTTCAGGGATGCGGAAACAGAGACTCAGGTACTTAACTGAGGCCATAACCCGCCCCCCTGATTCTCAACATTCAGGCCTATGGAAAAGGAAGAGCCTTGAATCCGGAGCTGATTCCTCAGGTCTACACTGCAGGCTCCCCTGGGCTGAGGTGACCCCGGAACCCTACCCTCTTCGTCCAGTGAGATTCCAGGCTCCTATATCCTCCAACCAATGAAAGCCCAGGCTCCTGCTCTCCTTGACCACCACACTTCATAATTCTCCCCTGTTGGCTTCTGACACCCGGAGGGACGATCCCCCTTCCCTGTGCTCCGTTCCTGGCATGACCCTCGGGGATATGAGTCGCCTCTCTAGTGATAGCTCCTACTTGTTCCACATGGCCTGGCTATCAGGCGCTATGCACTCTCTCCTTTAAATCCCCAGGACAACCCTACAGGATTGCTATTCTCATCTGTACATTACGGATGAAGCAATGGAGGTTGAGAAAGGCTGTGCAATTTTCCCAAGATCATGTCCTCATGGTGGAAACCAGAGCTTGGAGCCAACACTTAGAGCTGCAAAATCTGTGCTCTTTCTACTGATCTGCTCTGTTTATTGTTCTGCGGAGTAGCCTGACTTGGTCAGACACCGAGTGGTGGGGTTAATCAGCTAATTAGTGAATTCGTTCAATTGCGTGAATAACCTTGGGTGACGCGGTGTCACAGCAGGCTGGAACAGAGCAGGGGAGAACGACTGATGGGGGTGAGCTGGCGTGGGCGGGACCGGGGCTCCTGCGCTCGGTTAGCGATGTGGTCCCAGGCAAAACGGACTCTGCAGACGCGATGAAATTTGAGATGAGGACATTATCCTGGATTATCCTGATGGGCCCAATCTAACCATGGGAGTTCTTAGAAGTGAAAAAGCTCTCCTGGCTGTGGTTGGAGGAAGCGTTGTCAAGACAGAAGAAGTAGGGTCAGAGAGATGCTGTGTAAGGAGGGTCTCAACGCGCCACGGCCGGCTTTGGAAACGGAGGCAGGGCCACGAGCCCAGGAATGGGAAGGCCCCGAGCAGCTGGAAAAGGCGAGGAAATGGATTCTCCCCTAGAGCCTCCAGGAGGGTTTGAGGCTCTGCTGACACCTTGAATTTAGCCCCATGACGCCCGGGTCAGATTTTGATCTACAACACTGTAAGATAATAAATTTGTGACGTGTAGGCTGCCGAGTTTGCGGTAGTGTCTAAGGGCCACAGGAGAAAACAAATACGGCACCGCCTGTCAGGCCTTCCTTGGCCAAACGGGGACCACAGCCCCTGCACCCTCGCGTGGTTGTAAGAATGAAGTGAGACGGAGTGTGGAAGTTATCCGACGCGGAGTCTCGCACACAGTAGGTACACGGGGCCTGCTAGCCAAACTGGAATTGGAATGAGGAAACCAGCCAGTGATTGACAGGTGTCCATCAGGGTGTGTCCAGAGGAGCGGAGAGGGCTCAGGGGACAAGTTGGTCAGAGGAGGTCCCTCCAAGGGGGTGAGACTGAGACATGAGTTGCAGGGACGGCACAGGAGAATTATTCTGTGGCCTGTAAGAATGTAAAGTCTGTGTCAGAGCTGAGTATTAGAGCTAGGGGCTCTGGCACATGGGGGTGGGTGGTGCACTGAAGCAGGGGTTGGAGTCGGGCGTCACGGACTTGGGTCCTCACTGAGCTACTTACTAGCTTGTCATTACCTTCTCTGAAAGTCTTTTTTTTTTTTCTTTAAGATTTTATTTGTTTATTTGCAAGAGAGAGAGAGCGCAAGCAGGCAGAATGGCAGAGAGAGAAGCAGGCTTTCTGCTGAGCAGGGAGCCTAAGGCGGGGCTCAATCCCAGGACCCCGAGATCATGACCTGAGCGGAAGGCAGACACTTAACCGACTGAGCCACCCAGGCGCCTTTTGAAAGTCTTTAAAAATAAGGATAGTGTAGCAATTTGACAGGAGGATGAAATCAGGTGAGATGTTGACTGCAAGCGTTGTTCAGGGGCAACACTGCAGGGTGCACGAGGGGATCGTGGTTATTCTTTCCCATTGCTCACAGCCAGCATTCTTGCACTACCAGGACCCAAATCAACCGAGCATCATGTGGCCGAGGGCCCGACGGAACACTGTGTGATTTGGGACCATTTCCCCTGCTCTCCGGGAGTGGGAATGTGTGCCCCCTTCCTGCCATGCTCACCCCTCTCTCTAGAGACTTCCTCCCCCGGAGCCTGTGCAAACTGGAAAGGTGACCCATTTTTTTCTTTTTTTTTTCCTGTGTCTCATGGAAGGAAGCTTGCTCCTTCCCTTCACCTCCCACTTGCCACGTGCCCTGAAGAAAAGGCCCGTTTTTTTTGTTCTTTTTTCTGGGCCTTGTTTCTCTGTCAGCAAAATAAAGATGTTGCTCTGGACCTTTTTTTTTTTTTTTTAACTTGTCTGTGAGGTTGTGTGTTTCCAAGAAAAAACAAAACTAAACAAAAAGCAAAAACATTGACATCACCCTTGTAGGACTAGAATAATCAGGGCTCAACTTTACTTGCTAGAAGCCTGACACTCTTGACCTAATTATTCATTGAATCCTCATAAGAATTCTGAGATTTTGGTGCTGTTTTTCTGCCCAGGCACAGAGAGGTGACCTTTCTTGCCTCGGATCACCCAGCGTGTGTGGGGGTTTGACTGGGCTTGACCCTCACGGGTCGCCGTCCACAGGCAGTGCTAGTGACCTAGAGCCTTGGACCACCTCCATTCTCTCCTCCACTGTTTGGGGGCTCATCATGGTTCACTACCAAGACCTGGCCATGATGTCTCCCTCATACCCCATCTTTTCTTAACTGGTTTTTCCTAGTACAGTTAGGTTATATTTTACTGTTCCCCAGAAATATGGGAGCTAAATGAGAAGAATGTTCTGAGATGTGTAATAACTGTGTCCTTATGCTGTTGCACAATATATGAGCCTTACATTCTAAGTAATTGATATTTATTGGGCACTTACTGTATACAGGATCCATTCTAAGAATTGTATATATTTCAGTCCTTTTAGTTCTCACATCCACCCTGTCCAGTGAGGTAGATCCTCTTATCATCCACATTTTCCACATGAGGAAATGAAAGCACAGAGCATGGGTAGAGTAGCGTGCTTATGTCACACAGAGAGTGAGGGGCATTGCTGGGATCCAGACCCAGGCTGTCTGGCCGCAGACACCAGGCTCTTACCCACTTCACTTTATTGTCTTTCTCAAGATTACCTCCTCTGGAAAGGAATGCTACAGCCTATTTTTAGAAATTCTATCATAATAAGGTTACATAAAAATGAAAGACACTGTTTTACTTTTGGATTCCTCACAGTCTTAAATAATCAAATGATGACCAGGATCTCTAAAGGTAGGACAGAGTAGGTACACTTGTTAAACTCTTTTAATCATGGGGACACTTTACTTCTGGTGGATCAGCTCAAGGCACATATTCTGTGAAAATCAACTCTAGAGGCACTGCAGATGGTTTTTGGGGGGAGCAATCAGATTCCAGATTCTCACTAGCCCTCCCCCATTCAAGTTCTCCCCAAATAATCCATTCTCACTTTACCAATGCCTTTGCTGACCCCATAGTGCACCTGACATGTGCTCAGGGAAAAACAAATTTATGTATTGAGTTTCTGAAAATTAAAGATTTCAGGTAAAGGTAAATCATTACTTGTAACTGATTTATACTCTTGGTAAATCTGGATTTTTATGAAATAGGTTTGAAAGTAAGACACATTTGGCTTTCCCTGTGGATGGGAGGAAAACGTTAAATGGGGAGAGAATGACAGAAGAGGGTGTGGAAGCCATAGGAGTTGAAGCTGTGGTTTTCCCCCAAAATTGCACAAGATAATAATAGGACTTCTGTTTTTCATCTACTCTGGATGACAACTGGGAGATCCAGCAGCTTGCTTGAGAGGACAGAGCTGGTTACATTCAAGGATGATCCAACTGTTGAATGTTAGAAGGTCTGGTTGTCTTACTTGTTGGCCGTTCTTGCTCGAAGTACCGGCTGACATCTCTTCAGCAGGCCTCCACTCTGGGATGCAAGGGTTTCTCCTTGCACTGCCATTTTGTCAATGTCTACATTCAAGTCCATTCTGTCTGTGGTTGCTGAGCACCCACCAAGGCTTGTGATGAACCAGGCACTATGAGTTTAGTACCCCTTTAATCCGCACATGAATTCCAGGCCTCGGAGATAGAGAGTTGACTAAAGCATGGTCTCTGCTTTGGAGGAAAACTCATTAAACAGAGACAAATAAGCCAAATACGCAGCCCATCATAACTTCTGGCACAACTCAAAGGTCGACAGAGATGGACCAACACAGAGGTTTAAGAGGTCCTAGCTAGGTGGTGTGGAGGGAGGATTCTGGAAAGTTCTTTTGATGAGCTGGACTTTTAAAGATGAATGGGTTGTAGCTACACAGAGAAGTTGTTGGGAAGAACTTCTCAGGGAGAGAGCAGACTGAACATGGGAAGAGGTTGTCCAGGAGTGTCAAGGAGCTTGCCAGCAGCAAAGTGGCACTAGATTCAAGCTCATTTGTTGTTTCTATGACAACTGCTGACCCCTCATCTGTTGGATGCCCCTCAACACTGGGGGGTGGGGAGGAATGATGGAAAGCTTTCCAGATAGTTTCCAAAAGGCCCAGATAAGTGATTTCATTCTCGGTATTCATCAGCAGAATGGGTATGAAGTAATTACATCACAGCACATAATTACATACGATAAGGTAAAGATGAAAAGTAAATGATGGGTGTAAAGGTTTAGAACTGTGGATGGCACCTAATATATGCTCAATAAAAATAATAGTATTTATTATATATTATTATTATTGAATGCTTGAAGTTTTCAACGTAGAGTTTTATCATGAGATCTCTAGGGGCAGGCACACCTACTTACGTCTGTCTCTGCAGCATTTACCAGTGTCTGAGCTGCCAGCTTTCAGTAAATGTCTTTCAGATAACTTGAATGGTTGAATGAAGAAATAGGAGAAAAATATCCCTTTTCTTAGGATGACTCACATACCATTTGCCTTTCATTCTTGAGGCTCCAGACTCCAGACCTCAGCTTGGGTGGGAAGACCCCTGTACTCCTGGGCCAGCTTTCTCTTCATGTGCATCTTCTGCGAGTTACTCTGGGGTAAAGAAAAACATTTGACCCCTGTTTAGAAAGATTGCCTTTCACAATCTCCCAGTTCCTTAGATGGGAATTGCTGAGCTGACAGAATGTACAGAGAAGAGCTAACTATTTTTAGGATGAACTAGAAAGATTAGAACTTTGCTCTCTCCTCAAATATCAAACCTGCAATCTGTAGGAATCCAAACAGGAATTTTTGGGGAATTGGATATGGGGAATTATTCATTGTACTCTTATTGCTTAAAATTCCTACATAAAATTGCTAATGGGCCACTGATGGGCTGGAGTGTCTATTTTGTGCCCAGCACTGTGCTAAAGACTTTAACACACCATATTGTTTAATTCTGCTAGCAACCTCGTGAGATTGGTTTAATTCTTCCTTTTTGCAGATGGGAGCACTGAGGCATAGAGATGGAAGATTCATTGAGTCAAAGGACAGAGAGAGGGTTTGAGGAGCTGGAATTCCATCCCTGGTTTGTCCAAGACCCATGCGCTCTATGAGGATGGAGGTAACAATGACACAAACCAAAATAAAGAGGAGAAAACAAGCTGGCATAGTGGGCTGAAGAATGAAATCACCCCAGTCATGGTGGATCTGTTGAGCATATCATCTGGGAGATTCACAGATGAGAGAGTCAGAGGACTCTCTCTGGGGAGCTCACACCCTGATAGGGGAAACATGAGAAGACTGGTTTTCATCTGCCTAGCCCTAACATTTTGTTTTCGGGGTCTCGCCTTCCCTGCTTGCATGCCACACTAGGGTTTTTCCTGTCAAGTCTCCTTCATTCTCCCAGCCAAGGGGTGGCCATTTGTCTCAAACCGGTTAACTGGACACTGGGAAAGTAAATTGTGACACAAGAACTAAACAGGGCAAGAGCTGAGTGATCCCTGCCATCTGGCTCTTCAGCTTGTCCTTCTTTCTGAGGACTTCCTTGTGGTAGGTACTCTAGCTTGGTTCACTCAACACATGTCCCAAGTCTCTCCCAGTTGTGCTTTCTCTGTTCCAGGAAGTGGACCGCTCAAAGCTCACCAGCCCAGACTTTCTTGTGGTTAGGTGTGGCCATGTGGCTTAGCCAATGAGCTGCAAGTGTCCATCTGCCGGTGACATCTCTTCCCTTTCTCCTTCCTCCTATTGGAATGTAGACACAATGGCTGGGGCTGCGGCAGAAACCTTGTAAGCATGAGAAAAGGCTACAAGTGCTGTACAGATATCAGCCCCGTTTAGTGACATCAGGCAGCAACTTTCCTTTAGTCTTCTTGCTCAGAATCCCTTAGGCTCTGTTGCGGGTTCCATTACTTGCAACCAGACGCACCTCTTAACTGCTACCCTATCTATTTATTTCCTTCGCGTTTTTCTTTATAGGGAGGATGCTTGAGGTAGGCAGAATTTCTTTCTTTTTTTTTTTTAAAGATTTATTTATTTATTTATTTGACAGATAGAGATCACAAGTAGGCAGAGAGGCAGGCAGAGAGAGAGAGGGGGAAGCAGGCTCCCCGCTGAGCAGAGAGCCCGACGTGGGGCTCGACCCCAGGACCCGGGATCATGACCTGAGCCAAAGGCAGAGGCTTTATCCCACTGAGCCACCCAGGCTCCCCAGGCAGAATTTCTTTATGCAACCAAAACCATCTTAATAGATGCAAAGAAAGGAGGAAGGCACATAGCAAACCACAAGGTCAGCCAGAATGAAATATGCTCCTGCAGGGGAGAACAGTCACAGTACAAATTTATGTCACCACAGTCTGTTACGTTTTTCTAAGGGTTTTTCTTTCCCATTGTTTCCTTTGGCTCTCTCAGCCACCTTATACAGTAAGAATTATTACTATCCCTGTCTTAGAGGTAAAAACAAAATGAAACAGAACAACTTGGTGTTTGAGTACTATGGAGAAACTGTGGCAACCTCATGAAAGGAGTGTTTTGAAAGGGGGTTTGAAGGAAAAATAGCCTTTTAATAAGCAGAGGAGGCAGCGGGAAGAGTGGTCCAGGCTAAATTAAGAACTATGTAGCCTAGAGGCATGAGAGGGCTGGATGATTTTGGCAAAAGGGGCTAGTGCTTGGGGTTGGGGCCTGGGGGACCCAGCAGGGTCCAGATCTTAAAGGACTGGTGTGTCGGCAGCCTCTTGGGTTGCAGAGGCATTCAGGTAACTTCAACTAATGGGGTAATTATGAGGACACATGTGGGAATAAAGAGTTTCCATAACTAGGGCCAAGCTTTTTGGGGAACCAGGCATATACCATAACCAACACTACAGAATGAACAAGAATCTTGGGAGAGCCAGACCTCTTGGAGGTTGGAAGGTGCTTTGTTTTTTTCTGTTTTATTTTTGTTTTTGTCTTTAGATTCTATTTATTTATTGAGAGAGACAGAGAATGAGAGAGAGCAAGAGTAGGAGGAGAGACAGAGGGAAAAGCAGATTCCCCGCTGAGCAGGGAGCCTGGCATGGGACTCAATCCCAGGACTCGGGGATCGTGAACTGAGCTGAAGGCAGATGCTTAACTGCCTAAGCCACCCAGGTTTCCCAGTTGGAAGGTACTTTGACAACATCAAATTGTTCAGGACTGAAACTTCTTTTCGTAACTGAATCATCTCTTCTGCACAGTAGCAAAACTCATTGGTTGCCAGCCTAGAGCTGTGTGACATTAACGTGAAATCCTCTTGTGTTCAAGTCTCTAAGTGTGTCTTCAGTTCAAATTCTTGAGCATATATTGTTTAGGATTGATTAGGCTCTGCTGCGATAACAGATAGACTCTGAAACCCTGGTGGCTTACACAATTACACAAAGTGTCCCCTGGAACGTGTGGCTTCCAAAGTCTCTCACAGCAAGAGAAGAGAGGAGGCCCACTGGTTCTTAATATACTTGATGCTTATCTTCACAATCCATGGATGAGAAGTAGCCAGATGGCCCCACGTAACTGCCAGGGAGATTGGGAGAGGAGGGGGAAGTGCTCAGAGTACTTGAGAAGCGTGAATTCCCCACCCCTACCCCTTCCAGGAGGGTCTGATGGATCTGCGAGCTCACCTTCATCTCCACTGACTAAGCACTCCTGCCAGGTGTCTTTGTCAGTGCGAGCTGCTGTAACAAATACACCCCAGACTACGTGGCTTCAACAGCAAGCATGCATTTCTCAGTTCAGAGGGTGGGAAGTCTAGGGTCAAGGTTGCAGTGCATTTGGCATCCTGGAAGGGCTTTCTGGCTCATAGTTATATTCTCCCATGGCAAAAAGGGCAAGAGAGCCAAGGCCCCGCCTCCACATGCCATCACAGTGGCCGTGAGGGTTTCAGTATTGAATTCTGGGGGGACACAAACATTATGTCCGTGATGCCATGGTCACTTGGTAGGCCCCTTTTCCAGCCATCGATTGGCTGCCCGTGGGTCAGGTGCCTTCCCGTGGTGCCATGAGCTGATGGGGAAGAAGAGATGGTAGTCTCTCTGCTGTGGACAGGACAATTTCCATGCAAGAACTTACTGGAGCCACTTCGGTATATCACCTGAAGACTGAGAGCTTATCTGGGGGGGCATTGGGGAGCCACTGAGGGTGTTTGCAAGGGCAGCAAGAGACATTGCCGGTTTGCATTTTGCACAGGTCCCTTTGGAGCTGGGCTGAGCCTGATGCACAGGAGGTACGGAATGGACTGGAGGGATAGACTGGCTGTGAGGCTGTTGGGATTATCTGGAGAAGACACTTGAAGGGAGAGTGGAGTTGAAGCAGAAAATAAATTGAAGACTCTACCTATTGGACACAGGAACACCAGGATAATACACAGAGTATCTCACATGCATTGTGGTGAGAAGTAAACGAGATTCTGCCTATAGATTGCTTAGCACAGACTCAGCACCTGCTAGTATTCTTTACTCAAAATGCCTCTGCTTGAATGCTTCCAGAGATGGGAAGCTCACTACTTTCTGAGGCAACCTGACTTTAATGCAGTAAGTGGCACTCACCTGGCTAATATAGCAGCTGAGACATGGCCTATGAAGGAGATTTATTACCATAAATAGTTAAACCATTATATCATGTTTCAGAGCTAGAGGGGAGTAGGGTCAGGAATCTTTTGGTTGAAAGTTGTGAAACCTAGTTCAAACTGACTTCTACTTAATGAAGAGAATTTATTGGCTTATGTAATAAAAAGTCTAGAATGTGTGCTTCAGGCAATGCTTAATCCAGGAGCTCAAAGATGTCTCTTGGACCAGTCACTGCAGGTGGATGGACCCCAATGATGGACTTACCCAAGGTCCCACTCCTGGAGTGGGAGGTAGAGTCAGCTTCCTCCGAGCCCCTGCGACAGAAGTCAGCAGGAGTATGGGAATGAGCACTAAGTACCATACTTGCCCTTGTCTTGCCCTCTCTCCCCATCCTTTTTATTCCTCTGTCTTCTATGCCTGTTTTGATAATGAGGAATCTCAAGGCTTTGGGGTGGGGCTGTGAAAGCTTGGTCTCTGTTCCATTATAGAAGGACTCTGAAGAATTGTTCATTTAGAGTCACTGCCTCCTCCATGTGAGACCCTGTTCTGCCCTAGGGAACCAAGGCTAGACTTACACCTTGTAGAGCAGATTGTTAACTAGAAGGGACCTAAAAGTGACATTGTTGGGACGCCTGGGTGGCTCAGTCATTGAAGCGTCTGCCTTCGGCTCAGGTCATGATTCCGGAGTCCCGGGATTGAGTCCTGCATCAGGCTCCCTGCTCAGTGGGGAGTCTGCTTCTCCCTCTCCCTCTGCCTGACATTCCTCCTGCTTGTGCTCTCTCTCTCTCTCTCTGCCTCTCTCTCTGACAAATAAATAAATAAAATCTTTTTTAAAAAAGTGACATTGTCCTAGGGTGGGTACTGAGGCTCAGAGTGGAGAGTCCCTGGTCCTGGGCCAGAGTCACAGAGCCCCAATTTGCTTTGATGCACATGCTGACACACCTGCCTACCACTTCCCTCTCTGGTACTCTGCCTCCCTCTTTGGAAAATGAAGCGTCTTCTTTGACTCCAGTTTCTGTGGTGAAGCAAGGATGAGAGAGCTTGTCCCAAATATGCCATCCACCTCACTCTGACACTGTGATAGGAAGGAAAGCACGGAGGAGTTTATAGAGCTCCTCGATTAATGCTGAACCCTGGCCTCTTGCTTTGCGTCAGGTGCCTTCCACTTTGGCCCAAGACCTCTGAGCTTGGCCTGAGTCTGAGGGCTCCAGGACTGAGAGACAGGGAAAGACAGTGGGTGCCCTAGGGAAGCCTGCCTCCCTTGACCCAGCCGTAGAGGGAAGACAAGGGACCTGGGTGAGCTGGCAAGGCCCGGAGGGCCAGTCCAAGAATTTGCAAGGGTGCTGCTGGCTGAACCCTGCTGTTCTGATACCCTGGGGGCAGTGCGGTCATGCAATGAGGCCTCAAGCCTGCCAGAGCCCTTTGGCTGACCAGGGGAGTCTGCAAGGCAAGGGGCATTGCAAGCCCTCCCCCCCTTAAAGGGCTCAGGTGACTGGATGTTTCTAGAAGGAAAGGCCTTTAGAAGGAGGGCTGGAGTCAGAGTGACAACACTTAGGTTCCAATCCAGGTGCTCCTTCTTGCATGCTCTGTGACCCCCAGCAGCGGTGGGGGAGAGGGGCAATGGCCCCTGCCTGGTCTTCTTTTCCCCCAAGACACGAGTTTTAAAAGGCAGTGGAGTGACGTAGCAAAAGGCATGGGTGCACAGTGCACCTGTTACAGGACTATTTTTACGGTCGTTAGAGAGAAGACAGAGCTCCGACATTGGAACAGAGGCTCCTGCAGAAGCAAAGATACGGGATGCAGGAGACAAGAAGGCGCTCCTGGAGGCTTCTTCCTTTTTCCCTTCCAGGCCTGCGGGGAATCTGGGAGTCTTCCAACACACACAGAACTACCTGGTAGAATAGTTTGTGCTGCAGAGGCACCTGTCCTCACCTCCAGAGAGGCAGGGGTCAGAGGTGGGGAGAGCAGCAGGTGCCCAGAGAGGGTGGCTGTCCTCCCTGCCCTGCGCTTTCCCTGCCCTCCGCCTCCTCGCTGGGGACTCTGCAGGGCTCTCTGCTTGTCAGGCTCCTGAGCTCTGGAGGCACCACGCTGTCTGCCTGTTTCTCAGGATATTCGAGATGAAGTCAACCCGTCAGCCCCCTTTTCATCCTTACATCAATGTCTTGAACAGAAACGGGGTCATACAGGCAAACCCAACTCCCTTGTGAGACAAGGCAAGCTGCCGGAAGTTCAGAAGCACAGTGGTTAAGGTAAAAAAGGGGACAGCCTCACGAAAGTGATCTCAGGCCCTTCTAGCAGTTTCCACGTGGGACTGTGGAGAGCCCTGAGAGAGCAGAGGCCATCAGTGCTTTGGGAGTGTGGGCGGGCGTCGAGTCCTGCAGAGTGTCTATGTTCGTGGGGCAACTCACTGATTTCGAGTGAGCCTTGGGGCCATTTTGCAGATGGAGCAGCCAAGCCTCAGGGACAGACTGACTTTCCCAAGGTTCTCAGCCAGGAAACGGTAGGACTGGGGACCAACGTGGGTCCATGGGCCCTTGGTCCAACATGTTTGGTTGGCATCCGCGATAGCATTTAGCACAGTGCTTGATGTAGAGATGACCGAGAGGGACCTTTTGAGTGAGGGAGGTAACCTCAGGGAGGTGGAGTGCTATAGTTGAAAGAACATGGGATTTGAACATAGATCTAGCCATTCTAGAATGTTTATTTGGACCCACGGTGTCTCCAATGGTGCTCATAACCCCTCTCCTTTCCTCTTGAGGGTAGGCTGAGTAGCTGGGCTGATGCGTGTTCAATTTTTCTATTTTTCCTCCATCAAGGACAGATCCTAGTCATATTATGATTTTGAGTAAGTTTCATTATGGAAAGAAGGAAAAAAACAAAAAACAAAAACAAAGATTCCCTGCCTAAAAACAGTTTAAAGAATTATTTTTTAAAAGATTTTATTTATTTATTTGACACAGAGAGAGAGAGAGAGAGAGAGCAAGCACAAGCAGGGGGAGTGGGAGGGAGAGAAGCGGGCTCCCCACCAACAAGGGAGTCTGATGTGGGGCTTGATACTAGGAGTCTGGGATCATGATCTGAGCCGAAGGCAGATGCTTACCCGATGGAGCCACTCAGGCGCCCTAAGAATTCTGTTTTAGGTGGCCTTCATGGTCTTCCCCAAACCTTATTGTCTGTGATTTTGTGATTTGAGTGTGGGCTCTACCCCTTCCTGGCCATGCAGTGGTGGATAAGTCAGTCCACATGGCGAGTCTTAGCGTCTTCATCTTAATAATGGACATAAGGAGAGGGGCGCCTGGGTGGCTCGGTCTATTAAGTATCTGCCTTTGGCTCAGGTCATGATCCCAGGATCCTGGGATCGAACCCAGCATCGGGCGCCCTGCTCAGCAGGAAGCCTGCTTCTCCCTCTCCCACTCCCCCTGCTTGTTCTCCCTCCCTCCCTCTCTCTCTCTCTCTGTGTGTGTCAAATAAATGAATAAAGTCTTTAAAAAAAAAGGGTATAAGGAGAGAAACACTGGTGAGTTCTCAGAGTTATCACGGGGATGAGGCATTTGGATGTGCCCTGAGAAGAGCCGAGAACTTTGCAGGAATATGGAATTGGTGATGTTGTGCGAGCCTCAAACGTTTCTCAAGGGGCAGGTCTGCAGGCATCTGGTTAAGCATCAGAGATATGAAGAGCCGTCGGGCACAGAAGGGAGCCGGGAATAGACACACAAACGTGGGTGCACTGTCTCCTGGCAGATAGGTACATAAGCCGGCAGTTTCACTGCAAAAGTGACGTGTGCCAGGAGCTAAACGAGGCAAAGGGTCATCCAGCCCAGCTCAGCCTGGGCACGGAGGTGGCAGGAAGGGACTGTGGGTGGGAGGAAAGTGACATCTAGCATGCGTCTCAAAGCGGAAGCAAGAACCAATAGTGATACTGGGTGGGCATGAAATATCTGATTCACACAGGATTTTAGTCTCAGAGCATTAAGGCTTCTGAGTTTCCACTTCTCCTTTGCGCCAGGATCTAACAGCGACAAAAGTAAATGTTAAGAGTATCACTAGGCTGATGTCACAAACTCCGTGGATTTTGGCTCCACTTTTTTTTTTTTTTTTTTTTTTTGCAAAAAAATATTATTCAACCAACCAGTGTGCTAGACCCTGTCTTCTTGCTTCTTGAGAAAACTCAACCTACTTTCAGGACCTTCATCTATGAAAGCCCAGCGGGCCCTCTTGCCTTTCTCCTGCCCAGCAGCATGTTTGTACAAATGAGAAAGCTGGATGGGTGAGGTATCTTCACCATGGCTGGGAAATACATCAGTCAAGTTTAGATCTGGAGTTCCTTAGGGACCACAAGCTCTGATGGCTCTGGAAAGGGAGTGGTGCTGTGTATAGAGGGGACATGTCCAGGTTTGCAGTCTGAGGGCCAGAGGTGGAGCTCACCCCTGCCTTGACCCAGCAGTGGTTGTGTGTGTCTGTCACCTAGGGAGCTGTGTGCTAGGGTGCAGAAGTGAGCAAGCTGCTCTCCTTGCTTTAAAGTACTCACAGGACAAAGATACTTCAAGTGTCAATGAAAATCCCTGATGCTAAGGGGCGTCTGGGCGGCTCAGTCGGTGAAGCATCCGACTTTGCTTTTGACTTAGGTCATGATCTCAGGGTGGTGAGATTGCGCCCTGCATCAGGCTCTGTCCTGCAGGTAGAGTCTGGTTATGATTCTTTCTCTCTCTCGGCCCCTCCTCCCCCATCCCCACTCACACATGCTCTCTCTCTCCAAAAAAGAAAAAGAGAAAGAAAAAGAAAAAAAATCCGTGATGCTAAGTTCCAGCAGAGAAAGGAGCACGGGGCTTTGAGAGCAGTATTTGCCTAGGATGCATTGGAAGACATAAGCACGGAAGACGTGCACACTAGGGTTCAAGTCCAGTGCTGACCTTCACTGTGTGATCCTGAGCAAGTAAGTTAACCTTTCCGAGCCTCAGTTTCTCCATCTAGAAAATGGGGGAGAATACTGCCGTTCCTGTTGGCACGACGAATAAAAAGTCTATCCTCGAGCTACCACTGCTACGGTGCCTGGCCCCAGAAGCCTTGACCATCATCATGGTGAGAACGGGGGCAAGACATTCCGTTTCTCCAAGCCTCCGGGAGCTTTGGTTGTCCTCATGTGTGCATGAGGCGTTGGAGGTGAAGTGTGCTTTGTACAACTGTGACGTGTTAGAAAAAAAAGGCAGTCATCGCTCTTGGGGTTCTTCGCCTGTTCCACTTAGGACGGTGAAGGCACTGTAGCAGGGTGGTTTGTCAAATTCCAGTGAGTCACGCTAGATCAAAAGCCGGGGCAGCCCCTCTTACCCCGTGCCCCGGTCGCCCACCGCCCTCCGGAGCCTCCAGACATTTTGGTTCCATCTTCTGCAACCTCAGGGTGCTTTGGAGCAGGACCTGCCGATCGTGAGCTTGGGTTCTTTGTCTATCAGCAAAGTCCTGCGGGGTAGGGGTGGGGGGGGGCGCTTGCCATCAGGCCTGAGAAAGAAGTCAGGCGTGCTTGGAATGCAATTGCAAAAGAGATTACAAGAGCCTGGCGAGAATGCTGAAATCAAGTGATGTCGAGAGGTTTTGTTATTTTTGAAAAAATGACTCATTCTGAGAAACCCTAACGGGCCTCCCAGAACGTTCACCTCGTTGCCTGTATGTATAACCCAGAGCCCACTGCAGAGAAAAACAAACCCTGTTGTCACAGCTGAAGGAGGGGGTGGCGAGGTGGGGAGGGGGAGGTGGGGAGGGGCCAGGGATGACAAATGGATGGAGAAAGAGTTTCAAGATAACTCCTGCCCTCGGACTGGACTGCTTTAGTTCCCCTGTCCCGTTCTCCAACCGTCACAAAAACATCCCCTTGCAAGGAACGTGTTCTTTGGATTGACCTGAGCTGGCTGGGGACACAGGGTTAGTTCTGTGTGACGTGCCCAGAGAATAGAAGTTAGTCCCCCCACTCAATGAGAGAGAGAAGGGAGGGTCAGGGAAGTGAGGAGGGAGAAAAGGGAGAGAGGGAGAGAGAGACGAAGAGATAAAGGAGGAGGAGGAAGAGTAACAAGAGAGCAGGGAAGAGAGGCCCCGTGAATGAGAACCAAAATGAGAACCATGCTTGTCTCTGTGAAGGGCTGGCTTCGGAGAGGGCACCTGCTGGCCTCTTCCCCATGGATGTCCTTAACCAAATCTATGACTTTGGTGGAAATAGGTTCCTTCACCAAGTCTCCAAAGGGTTGCGGGACTCAGAGCTTCCAAAATTTAATAGGCATAAGAATATTCTAGAAAACTGGTGACTATATAGATTCCCCGGGCCCCCATCCCAGAAATTCTGTTTCTGAAGGTCTGGGGAGGGGCCAGGGAATCTGCATTTCTCACAAGCTCCCAGGTGAGGCTGCCGCTGCTGCTTGGTCACACTTGGAGTGTCCTGGGCTGACGGATGCTGAATGTCCCTGCCCTTTCTGGCATCTCCATTTCAAGAAACGGCACAGCTCCTGGTCGTGGAGAGCTGTGCCAGGGTTTCTGCCTTTTGGGTCCAGCAGTCTAGGTGAGGAAACAGGCAATACAGAGGATTTCATTACCACATAGGCTACCCAAGGAGCTTCCTGCGGGGAAGTCAGGTAGGGCTTTAAGGGCAAGGGGACTGGGTGCGTCTTTGGGCCTAAGTGGTCACTCACCAGGAGGTCATGTGAGGGCATGACTTCTGGGCAGAGGGCAGTGTAGGCTGTTTGCAAGAGTCCACAGAGAAAGCTCTGGCTCAGGGTTCAGGGCACGAGATGTGGGATTAGTGCTGCTCTGAGATATTCTGGCTCTGCTCTCCCCGAGCGGCCAAGCGTGGCTGTAGCTGTTCCCGGCTCCATGCAGGGCCCTGGGGGAAGCCAGGGGAGGGAGCTCCAGTGGCCAGCATCCCTGGGGACCCCAATCCAGCGTGACGTAGACATGTACTACACAAATATGTATAGATAGGTATCTGTATATGTCACACGCAATATTATATGTCCGTGCAATATATACACATATACACGCATGTGCACACAGTTGAACCTCGTTATTTGTGGATTCTGTATTTGTACATTTGCCTACTGGCTAATATTTGCTTGTAACTCCCCAGTCAATACTCATGGCCCTTCTAGCCATTCAAGGACACGTGCAGAGCCACGACGAAATCAGATTCACCCGACACGTTCCGGGAGGGATGCTGCTCTGACGTCGTGTTTCGGCTCTTGTCCTGGAAACCAGGGTCCTTTGCGCAGCCTGTCAGAACCATGTTTTGAGCAACTTGGTGCCTTTTTCTCCCTCCGCTGTGATTTCGTCATTTAAAATGAGTCCCAAGCCAGTGCCTGAGCTCTGTGTTCGGGAGTGCAGAGGCTGTGAGGTGGCTTCTGGAGAAAGCAGGCGTGTGAGATAAGCCACATTCAGATCAGGAAATACAAGGTTAATGGATCAACAATACGTATTGAATAAGGTGTCCTTAAACAGAAACACACACAACACGGCTCTGTGTTGATGGGTCGATGAAAATGTCGTGGCCAGAGCCTCCCAGACCCTAACCTTTCATTTTCCCTGGTAGCAATGAAATGACATTCACTAAGTCAGTGTTCATTGCAACTTTATAGAACATAATTACCAAGAATAATGAGAATCGGTGTGTGTGTGTGTGTGTGTGTGCGCGCGCGCGCGCACGCATGCGCGCACGTGCTTGCTTCTGAGCAAGAGTAAGTTCCTGCCAAATATTTCTGCTGCTCGGTATTACAAGTTATTATATTTAGGGCACCTGGGTGGCTCAGTTGGTTGAGCAACTGCCTTCGGCTCAGGTCATGATCCCAGAGTCGCAGGATCGAGTCCGGTGTCGGGCTCCCAGCTCCATGGGGAGTCTGCTTCTCCCCTTTTGTGCTCTCTCTCACTGTTTCTCAAATAAATAAAGAAAATCTTAAACACACACACACACACACACACACACACACACGTTATTATATTCAACAATAGAACTCAGAGTTGCAGGAAGAGTTTAGTAAAATCCAAGCCTAGATGGTAAACTCTGGACGCTCTTAGGAATCCTGATGGGGAGCCTTATCCGATTTAACCATTTCCTTTCCTGTCAAGATCTGAGCAAAAGGCATTTTTCTATTTGTCCTGAAGGAGCTTCCATATGCACTTGGATTCACAACATCTCACCAGCTTGGTTCAGGTGTAAAAGTAGACCTAATGAAGCTTGGTCTCTGAGTGTCGCTGAATGTGACTTGTGACTTCCCTATGGACGACAGGAAGATTTTAAATTGGAGACTATTTTGCTTTCATTGCTATGATTCTGATGCCAATTTAGATGTGTGTTTTTTCCCAAACACCATCAAGCCATTCTCTGCCACACCAGTCTGTCCTAGAATCTAAATTCGGGCACTATCTAAGTCTGTCTGAGGTCACATCAGACTCTAGACACTGTTCCTGCTCGAGATGCCAGACATAAGTCCAGGTTTGTCCCTGGGCTCTGACAGCCTGGTTATAAACCGAAAGTTCCCATAATCCCCTCCTCGGGTTCGATAAGGCTGCTAGGGCAGCTCACCCGACTCAGGAAACTGGGTTATTCCCGAATTGCTGGTTTATTACAAAGGTTACTAAAGCGTATGAATTAACAGCCAGGTGAAGAGATCAGTAGGGCAAGTGTTCTGGTTCACTGATCTGGAAGCTCTCCTACACCCTTCTTTTTTGGGTTTTTATGGCGGCTTCATCATATAGGCACAATTGATTCAATCATTGGCCATCCGCCACAGAACTCAACCTCCAGGCCATTCTCCCCTCGGGAGGTCAGAGGGAGGGGCTGAAGTTTCCAACCCTGGCCGCCAGCCCTCAGCCTTAGGTGACTTAGGGGCTTTCCAAAAGTTACCTCATTTAACATAACAAAAGACACCTCCATCAACCCCTTTCTTAGGAAATTCCAAGAGCTTTAGGAGATCTGTGCCTGGAACAGGGATGGAGACAAGTCTTTTTTTCCCTTGTGAATCGCAATCCCATCTGTGATGACTGCGTTTGGTAGACTGATGTAATTTTTGCCATGGAGGGAGGGATGGTACATAGCCTTAAGGGTGCTCTGGGACCCGCTTCGTGGGCAGGGAGGGAGATAAGGCACAGTGACTGCCTTTGCTGAAGCAGCTGGTGAAGGAACTGGGCCGGGACCCCCCACAGCCTCCGGGGGCAGCCCGGCACACCATGCCTCTGCCACCCTGCCCTGCATGGCTGGGTCCTGCCTTCAGCCATGTCAGACCTTTCTGGACTGTTTCTGAGACATGTGCTGAGAACACACAAGGCCCCATCAGGCCTTCACGGGGTTAGACTTGAACGTGATTTCCCTGGGAACCAGGGCCCGGGGTGAGGGTGCGCGGGTGGTTGCTCTCCGCAGCCTTCCTGGACCGTGAAATCTCTGCCTCCCCAGGGGCAGGCCATGTTGGAGGGAGTCTCTGGGTGCTCCTGGGCCTCCGACTCCTCCCCGTGGGCCCTGGGGGAGCTTGCTGGCCAGCCGAGCGAGAGAGGAAGCACTGGGGCGTTTGGCTGCCATCCCACACAAACACGCTCCGTCACCGTGAATTATTCACGCACCATATGGAGGCTGGACAGGCTCCTTGATGGGGTGCGTTAATGAGAAGCCTGCGGATCCTGCCTTGGCCCAGATTCCTGGGGGCCGGGGGTTGGGGGTACAGAGGAGTGGAGGGAGGAGGACTGCTTCCTTTTGCTCAGCACCCCCCCCCATCAGAAACTTCAACGATTCAGGCTTTCACAGCAAGAAGTCTGAACACTGTACTTGGCGTTCAAGGCCTCTTTCTGGCCGGAGCTCCCACACTTACCCTCTGCTTCTGGCAAGACAACTTTTCACGGTTCTCTTACATGACCACACCATTTCCACCGCTAGACCCTGCATCACGTGCCCCCTCGCCTGCCCGGAAACCCTTCTCTTTCTCAGCATCCTTTAAACGGCAGAGCCTTTAAATGTTGCGTCCTCTGCACAGCCTCCCCACTCACCCCCGGGGACGGACTTGTTCCTCCTTGCTCCACCAGCAGAGCTCTGCACACTGTGTCACAAGTGTGGCCTCTGGTTTGAATCAAGAAGCCCGCAGCATCCCTTACTGAGGGACCTTGGTTCCTTAAGTGGAACCTAAAACCTAGGGTGTCTCCCTAAAACTCTGGATGGGGAGGATAGAGTGTATGCTAGCCTTACCTGGCCCCCAGCACCCACAAACCCCACACAGACACTAGCCCGCCTTTATTTCTTCATTATTATTAATGTAGCATTTAGTTCCCTCTGCTGTGATCACTTCTTTTGTAAGCCTCGCTCTTTCTAGACTCTGACCCACTGGAGTGCTGGGCTTGGTGTTACTTATCAGTAAACCTTCTGCTTCTAGCTTGGTGCTTTGTAGGTGTCTCATATGGAGTGTATACTCCGTGGCAGCCCACATGTGTGGTGTCCAACATTTACTCCGTGCTTACACTTCGCTGGGCTGTGTTCTCAGCCCTTTACGGGCGTGAACGCGTTCATGATGATGGTCTCACGTGGGTGCTGTGGCCGGTATTCTCACTGAACAGAGGAGGAAACTGAGCACGGAGGAAGACCTTGTTCAAGGCCACACGTGAGTCCTGGAGTTGAGATTCAAGCCAGAGAGGTTCGAAACTCAGTAGTTCCGCCGCGTCTCCTGATTGGAGAATAGCGGTGCGGACGGGGTGTTGGGTGGTTGGCGTGTGGCACACAGCAGGTGTTCAGTGAATGGTGAATAAGCATTTGGGGCCTTGGTGTATTGACTGCCCAGGCTAAAGGCAGGCAAGTCACACAGATCAGCTACTGAAAAAGGCCGAAATTTCCTATTTGTTAAACTTATCTCTAGAAAGTGTTTTTCTAGAGTCTCCGATCCCGTATGTCTTTTTTTCCAGTTGGCCTGCTCTAGACCCAGCTCTTGACTTTCCAGAGAAGAGCAGCAGCCTGTGTTTCCTAGACCGGCTCTGGGGCAGTTCCTCCTTGCTGTCTTTCTGCAGGCTGCTCTATCTCTTCCCTCTGTCTAGAACATTCCTTCTCCCTCTCTTCTGCGCTTTCCCCCATGCCACTGTGATCCTATCTGGAAAGCTCCTCCCATCCTTCAAGGTCCAGTTCATGCCACCTGTCCTCTGGGAACTCTTGCCCACCTGTCGACCCCACACCTTGGTCCTCCCAAACTGAACACACGTCTAAACTATATATACCCAGCAAAGTGGTGACTGGCTTGGGCTTTAGCTCCAGACACCTGTGTTTCCGTCTGGCTCTGCCACCCTATGCAAGTCCCCCTACCAGGGCCTTAGTTTCCCCATCTGCGAAATGGTACAATCATAGCCCCCACCCTGCAGGGTTTTGTGAGGCGTTCATGGAAGAGCACATAGTCATGAGATGTGGATAGAGTACGTGCCCCTGTACTTTTATTCTCCTAGAAGGGGCTCTCCACGCATCCTCGTGTCTTCAGTGCTCACCATAGTGCCTGGCACATAGCAGGTGCTCACGAAATGAAAATGCAATTCGAGTTCAAAAACTTTATTTTGTTGAATTGACTAACTCTATTTAATTAATTTCCCCAACGTTCCAGGGTGATGGTATTCTTATCCTCATTTTGCGGACTACAGAAGGGGCTCTGAGATGGCAAATGCCTTTGCCCGAAGTCACAGGCCGGAGGTAGTGGAACTGGACTTGGAATCCAGGACCAGCTGCCTCCCCACACCCACGGTGCTTTCATGGCACCAGAAGAGGCCAAGTGCAAGAAAGGAAATGGAATGACTCGTTTACTGCTTCAGGCATTTTCAGCAACGAGTAAGTGATTTCCCTAATTCCCAGTCTGCTGTTAATACAGAAACTTGGCAGCTGGGAACCAGGCTGCCAAAAAACAGGTTTCCTTCTTAACTCAGCACCACCACCTGCAGGATGTAAGGGAACACTGCAGAAATGATCCGGAACAGGAGCGCAACTCTGTGGGAGGGGATCCTGAGGGAGGGACCTGAGGCTGTATCTCATGCCCTTATTAAAAAGGAGCACACTGAGACTGAAAAGGAACTTACTCAAAGTCACTGTGACTCAAAGTCACAGTGTCAGTGATGGCAGATGAGAAGCTGTATCTCTTCTGATTCCCAGTTCAGTACCCTCTCCCCACCCTCTCTTTCCTTCTCTTGCTCTCCCCCATTCAATAAGCATTAATTTAGCACCTACTATGCCTTGGGCATATTTCTTCCTGTGGGTTATAAATATTAATGGGTTATAAATAAAAATTTGCTTTCTGAAATTATGGTTGTATTGATTAATGGCCATTAAATCATACCTCATCATTGCAAGGAAGATGTATGGACCATTAGTGTGTGTCAGGCACTATGCTAAGGCATGATCTCAATTGATCCTCACAGGAGAGGGAATTAAGGCTTAGGGAGGTTTGGGAACGTGACTGACATGGTTTAGTAAGTTGTGCAGTTGGGATTCAAACCCAGATCCTTCTGACCCTGGAGCTAGTGATCTTAACCACTGTGTTCTATTTATTCTTTAAAGTGTCTAAGGTTAGTTCAAAGAGTATGCATACTCTAATTAGGATTTTGTTCCCATTTCAAATAATTACTTTTTTTTTTCTTTTTTGGTCTAGGAGTGGTGCTGACTCTCTTCTTGAATTTGTTGCCTCTTAAATCCCTGGGAGTTCAAATTGAGGTGCTACTCTGTACCGGGCACTGTTGTAGGTGTCCAAGACACAGAAGAGATGGCAACCCAGCTAAGAGCTCACGGCTTTGTAGGTGTCAGCCTCCATACAAGGCAATTGTCAAGCTCTGTTCCAACAGTAGCAGCGCACAACTCCAGGGGGCACCATTCACACTGCAACTGGTGGAAAATGGCACCTTTTGAGTTGTGCAGTGCACTGCGTGGCCGTATATGGTGGCCCTGACCTACTGAGAAGGGAACAAGGGGCTGGGGCAAGGGGGTGAGGGATGAGGAACAATCACTTCCGCCTTTGCAGAGTGGGGAAGCTTCACAGCAAAGGGCACTGGCATGTGAATGTGTACAGACTTTGATTTCCTGTCCTCTTCAGCTGGGAGGTAGTATCCAGGTTTGAGGAAATACATCTCTGCATTTCAATGAGCAGAGCAGAAAATGTATTTCAGTTTCCATTTCTCCATTAGCTACCAAGTTGCATTTCATTTTAAGTCCCCAGGAATTTTGCCTTGTTCTAATTTTCGTCTGGATGGGTAGTTCCTCTCTTTTGGGTGTTTGGTTCCCGGAATTGGAGCTCACCAGCTGCAGGTGGCATGTGAAAACCAGAAGATCAAGTGTGGGCAACCCGACAACTGTTTGAGGAAATCTCTGCCCAACTGGAAGGGAATGAGCTCACCGCAGCCCGAGAATGGGGTGCTCATTTCACAGAAAACAGCTCTCTCCTCTCTTCCCTGATCCCTAGTGCCCTCACCTTCTAAGAGTGCTTTGTGTGACTTTTGTTCACATTTTACTTTAATTTATAGTACGAAAACAAAAAAAAATTTTTTCATTTTCTTTTTTTGTTTAAGATTTTGTTTATTTGACAGAGAGAGATCACAAGTAGGCAGAGAGGCAGGCAGAGAGAGAGGGGGAAGCAGGCTTCCCACTGAGCAGAGAGCCCGATGTGGGGCTCGATCTCAGGACCCTGGGATCATGACCTGAGCAGAAGGCAGAGGCTTAAACCACGGAGCCACCCAGACGCCCCTTTTTTTCATTTTCTAAATAGAAAATTATTCTACAATGTCTATACTTTCTCCCAAAGCCCCTCCTGAAGATGTTAATTCAGACCCCACCAGGGAGAGCTTGGTGGGGGGGTGAGAAACATAGGATTGGGTCAGCAATCAAGGGTGTAAATATGTAAGGGATAGAAAAAAATAAAAGGAAGAAGAAAAAGAAAAAGATGGGGTTTCAGCCCTCCAGAAGCTCCTGGTCCCGTTGTTGCTGGCCCTACAACCCCAGGAGAAACACTGTAAGAAAAGGACAGGGTGGTGAAGGAGGAGGATGTCCTCACCAGACAGAAGGCAAGGAGCGCCCCCCCCTCCCTTAATGGCAGAGCAAGGAGAAACATCAGCTGGTGTGGGCAGAGGGAGGAGATGAGGCAGAGCTCTCTCTTCTGTTCTGCCCTGGGGGGAGAAAGATGCTGATCAGCTTCTGGATTTCTCATTAATTCAGAGTACGAGGGTTCCTTTCTTTCCCCTGTTGTGGGCTAAATAGGCATTTGATAGCCAGTCTGAAACTAATCAGCCAAGAAAACCTTGATTCTGTGAGAAAATGAAGTCTATGGTCCACACAACTGTCTTAGAAATCAACTACGGGAACACATGCCTTCGTTCAGTTGAAGGGCCTCTGCTGTTGGTCATTGCAAAGTTTCAGGTTGAGGAAAGAGTTATGAATTCTGATGATTGGGTTCTCATGCCAGCTGGGTCATGTTCTTGGTCAAGTCACATCATTTTCTTCCTTGGAGTCTTGCCTGTAGAATGAGGGTTTGGACCAGAAGAATTCCCATGCTCTTTTGGGATCTGAGTTTTTGGGACTTTGAGTCTCTTCATTATGTTACTCCCATTTCTAGCATGTATTTGTATTTCTCGCTGAATAAAAGGTTTCTTTGGCCCAGGGCTTGTTGGCTCCAGATTCATTTGTCACTCCTGTGTCAGCTGGTTTCTGGCTTGGTCCAGCCAATGGGCGGCAGTGGACCATTATTGAGGGGAATCAGGAAAGAAGAAAGCAGGGTGTTTCTCCTCCCCTCTGTCTTCAGAGGTTGCATTTCTTCCTTGACTCTGGATCCCACCAGCATTATAGGGTGACCTTAGGACTTGGTTTCTGATGACCCTGCCTCCTCCCCTGTCCTTCCAGCTAAAAGGCAGTGGTGGCTTGCCTGCTGTTATTAACTTCTGGGTTGCCTCATTGTTTCCTGGTGGGTTTTCAGCCCTGTATCACCTGTGTAACGCATTCCCCACATTAATTTCCTCTCGTTGCAAGTATGTAGAGTGGTTTCTGTTTTCCTTGGTTGGACTTTGACGGAGACATTCAAACTTTTGTTGGTTTTGTCTTATAACAGCCAGCAATAAAGATGATAATGATAATGTTGATGATTATAACCCCTCACTTGGTATATAAACTCACATGTTACAAAGCTTTTTACCTGGGTTCTATAATTTTAGTCGCATAATAACAGTGTGATGTAAGAAAGGCATGTATCATTAATTCCATTTTACAGAAGAGGAAATGATCTCACTGAGTAAAACAGCTGGTAGGTCCTGGGAGAGCTGAAACTAAAACCCAAGTCTTTGGTGTCTCATCTAACCCCCCGCCCCACAAATTATCCTACTTGTCATCATTAACCCACCTACCCCACTGGAGGGGTGTCTTAATGCTGCTCCTTTAGGATGGCATTTTCTGAGTGTGAGGCACAAACCATTGTTCAAGGGTGTACTAGTTACCTATTGTTGTGCCACAAGTTTCCCCAATGCTGAGTGGGTTAAACAGCGCCGTTGAGTACCTCCTAGTTTTTCTGGGTCAGCAATCCAGGAGAGGTTTAACCGAGTCTTCTGGGTCTCTCAGATGGCTGGAGTCATTTTAAGGTTCCACTGGAAACACACAAGATAGAAGTCTAAGACACATGTGAAAATCCAAAAAACATCTCAGGGCATGGCAAATTCAGCGATATAATTTTGTTTCAAATTGTCATGGGTTCCAAATGCTTATGAAATCTTCAGAAGGACCAAGCCCTCAAGGCCAAATTTAATAAGTCTTGGTGGAAAAGAGAGACTTGTGAGCAGCATCTGCGGAGTGGAGCGAAGGGTGACTTTTTGATGGGGTTCTGCATACAACCAGGAGAAAATGCCTAATCAAGGGTCATTGAGAAGACCCCTTGCATCGGCTGAGTGAAGTCTTTCTGAAGATTGGTCAGGAAAAGGACTAGAGAGTGTACTTATGTTTTCCTTTTGAGTTTGTGATCCAGATGGAGAAGGATGAAAGAGAATGGTGGGAGGTTGACATTGAGTGAGTCAAAGGGCAGCCGTGGGAAGTCTAATTAATTTACTGGTGAGTGCTTAGCATCAGTTGGCCACAGGTTCATGGGATCCCATCCATGGCGGGGACTAATATGACTAGAGAGTGAGCCCTAACCTCACTGGTATTAGAGGAGCTGGTATTAGAGGATTCTGTAGAGACAGGGCGCCATGTTGTAATCAGGGATTTTATTCTCAGACATGCTCCGTATCATATGTCAGTGCCAACATCTACTTGATATGATAGTAATAGTTAAATAATTTGTGTTATTTTAATGTAAAAGCCATTTTTCATCGAAGAATTTGTCTTGGTTTGGGTTCCTCCAAGGCGGTCTCCAAGCAAGGATTTGGATGACAGCAGTTAATTTGGAGGTGATCTAAGGCAGCTCTGTTAGGGGTGAAGGAGTGAGCCAGGGAAGGGAGGAAGCCAGTGAAGGTGCATGAGTGAGTCTGTTGCCACTGTGGGCACCCACGACTCAGTTGTGCTGGGACTCCTTAAGAGGCAGTATTGGCTTATCTCAGAATTGCCCCACTGTGGGGTGAGACAGTTGGGGTATTTACTTACTAATTCTTGTCCTGTATTAGTTGAGGGTTACTCCTGGAAGCTCTATCTCCCTGGCCTGCCCTGAGAGACGGCCAAGTGCCCTCCCGTGGCAGAGAAAGAGCTCAGATTAAGAGAAGTAAAAATTTGGAGTAAGAAGGCAGAGGAGTGTATGGGAACTGTCACCACACTGCCGGTGGCCGGTGGGATGGGCGGGTGGGGTGAGGGTAGGACGTTGGTGTGTATGAAGTGTAACCATAATATCCAAAGGGAATAACAACCAATAATAGGACATGCTTTCTCAAACACATTGAACAACCAGGGCTCATTTAGAGAGATAGTCTTCTAGGTCACAAGATGCTATAAAACTGACTCAAACAAAGACACCGTTGGAGCCAGGGACCACAGAAGCACATGCTTCCTTATGTCAGCATACCAGCCTTGGGCCTCTCTTTGTGGTTGCCTTTAATTGCTTGGATGCCGGGCACATTAATGACTAAGTAGCAATGGCGAGACCAGGGAGGTACAAGGCAGGACTCCAGCTCCAGAGAGAATTTTTTTGAAGCCACGATAAGCGGGACCCACCTCTGTGAGTCTTAGAATATTCTCACTGTAGCAAAGTGTCCTTTGCATGAAGAATTCTAAATCACCTCTCGTTTAAAACATGGCAGGTAGTTGAGATCATGAAGAGTAAAAATGAACTTCCTCGGTCCAGAAGGGAGGGCTTTGACAAAATACTAAGATTTGGACTTATGTCCTTAATATCCAGGTGATGAACAGATAGAGAAAGATTTACTTTCTGATCTCAAGTCATTCATAGGAACAGTGCTATTAGTAATCGCTGACGTTTGCTGAGTGATATGCTGGGCTCTGGGCTAAGTTCTTTATATGCCTGACCTCACTGAATCCTCCCAACCACCCAATTAGAGAGGTCTTCTGCGATCTCCAGTTCATAGGTGTGGGGATGAGACTTAGGTCAAGGACCTTGCTCAGGTCCTGAGAACAGCAGGGGCAGAACTGGGACCAGAAGCCACGTACGACTCCAGGAACTTGGGAAGAAGTTCTCTAAGACAGCTGCTATGATCGTGTGTGTCCTCTGAGATGGCTGCATCTTGGTGGCCATGGATTAACTGGGTTGTTATTGTTAGACTGGGGTCCCGGTTTTTAGAAAACGCTAGTGTGAGAAAACTGTCAAACATCTGATGTTGCATGTGGCAGATGCCAAGTAACCGTGTGTGCCAGCGAGTATCTGTGCGTGCTGAGTCGGCATGGCCCCTGTGGCCCATGTCACCCTCTAGCGCTCAAGTGTGAGATTTCCCAGAAGCTGTCCATCTTCCACGAATGCAGCAACCGTGTCCCGGGAGTAGGGTGACCGAGACACTTGTTTTGGGTTCCACCCTTTGCTGCCTGTTTGACTTCAGGCAAGGGACTGAGTCACCAGGGAACCTACTTTTCTCATCTGTAAAATGAGGATCATGAGGCCTGACTCCTGCCTTCCTCACAGGGAGGGCCGGAAGTTTCCTGAGATCACCTCATCGGAGCCTTTTGATCTGCTTGAAAGAATCCTCCTTAATTGCCCAGCCGGGCAGTCGAGCCGCTGGGCGAAAGTTTTATGACCCAAGATTCCCACAGCGCATCGTGCACATGCTCCCAGGAGCCCTCTGAGGTTTTCAGTGATGGATCCGGCGGCAGACGTCCTGCCAGGCCCTTAGTAGAGATTTCTCAGAGACTGACTCATGTAATAGGCCGTTTCCCAGGGGTGTCCTTGCCAAGGCTTCCACTTATTTGTGTCATATTTCTTAAAAGTTCCAATGTGCACATGGCAATTTCTCACTCTCCCCTGACTTGTCCCCACAGTCACCTCTGGCACCCTGGGAGGGCTGCGAACCCCCAAGGGCAGCTCTTGGCTATTTCGGCAATATAGCCTGGACGTGCGCTCTGCCCTCTGGGTCCTGCCCAGACCCCTAACTCAAAACCCGGCCCTCAGTTTCCTTTCTTGTTTCATTTCTTATTTCTTCCCTGGTTGGTTCACTTATTCAGTTAAGCATTCCATTTTATCTGCTTATCGTGACCTGTACGCTGGGCTGTGGTCCTCTCTGGGGGACCCAGTAAGTCCCGTGTTCTCACGGAGCTCACAGCCTCTTGGCGGATGTAGACACACACACACTGGTGGGTGCCATGCAGTTTGATAAGCATCATAATATGGGAGAGGGAGAGTCTACAAGAACCTCTTCCAGGGGAGCCTAATCCCGCCTGGGGTGAGGGTACCACATCTAGCACTCAAGGGTGATTAAGGCTGGCTGCTGGGAGTGGAAACATATCTCATCAAGAATGACTTAGATGGGAAAGAGGGTGTAGGGAGTTCGGGAGACTGACACCACCAGGACAATCCATGGCTTGGTAGGAAGCCCAGTTCCTGAAGGTTCTGATGAGCCTTGTCCAGAAGCCTGGATCTTACTCTGGAAGGAAAGGAACGAGAGCAGGGAGGTGATGTGGTCACCACCCTCCTGACTCGGCAACCTGTCAGGTGCTCTCAGACTCCTGGGCTTTCACCAGGCCTCGTCTTTCTTCCTGATGCCCTTCCCTTCCCCCACCCCATTCTCCTCCTACTATGGTCCTATCCATCTTTGATGGTCCCCTCCAAATGCCATCTGTTCTTCGAAGACTTTCTGGTTCCTGGGCTCAGAATTGTTCCTTCCTTTGGCACCTAGAGCCCATGACGTGTATATGTCCATTTTTCACATTCTACCTTGAATTTTTTGTTAGTTGCCCCTGTTTGTCCCCTCACTGGACCAAAAACTCCTTAAAGGTGTATTTTCTCTAGAATATTTTCCTCTGCATTTCTCACTGTGAGTCAGGTCTCTCCCAAGCTCTAGCTCTACTGTTTATTAGCAATGTGATCTTGGACAAATCACTTTATCTTTGAGACCTGAAGTTGTTTCATCTATAAAGTAGGGTAATGATTTTTATTGCATAGGATAATTGTGAGGATTAAGTAAAGTACCTAGTTAGCACTCAATAAACATTAGTTGCCTTCCTCCCTCCTCTGGTCTCTGGTTCAAAAAGATTGTTGCAACATCGTGGGAGAGCATCACAGAAGGAGGTGTGCGGCACTTTTCCCATGGGTCCAGAGGAAGTACTGGCTGCACGTGGGAGATCCCATGTGTGCTGCCTTGCTTCGAGCACAGGCGGAGAGACAGGATATCAGCGTTATTGCATGAAGCCTTAGGTGTCAATGGTAGTTACTGCCACCTGTTCCTGTCCGAGCATTTTTTGACAACTTCCAAGGAGTACTCATCCTTGAAGTAAACAAAAAGAAAATGCTGCAAATGATTTACAAAAGCAAACTCAATAGCATGAGTCTCCTTGTCTTGGAGTATGCCCTAAACCACGGTGTGCTTGTAGGGAGAGGAGAAAGAGTGATCTGCCATTAAGTCTTTTCCTTTCTGACCTACTCACTGCTCAGTCTGTGTACAAAATCTGTAATGTGAGATTATAAGGGTCATTGTTACGGTCATCCTAGTCATCACCACCAGCAGCAGCCTCCTCCTCCCCTTCATCATTGTCACTGTATTTTGGGCACATCTCCACCTCCTCACCTCCCATGCCATTCTGTATAGACCCTGTCTGTGTGCAAAGCCTCGCAGGCCACTGTGCTCCTTTTATCCATACTTGATTCTTCCAGCAACGCTGCAAGACAGGTAGAGCGACTGCCATCATGTTAGTGGGCAAGGAACTGGGGTGCAGAGAACTTGGGTGACTTGCTCAAGTCACAGCCCAGGCTGGGGGTAGAGGGGGGGATGGGCAGGGCTGGGGCTGAGACTCAGGTGGTTTGAAGCCTGCTGAGGGCTGTCTGAGAGAGAGGACAGCCTTGTCTCTTGGCAGAATGTCACCATGAAGTCTGAGGAATTTTTACAGCACTGGTGGAAGTCAATCCCTTTTTGTACTTCCTTTTGGTTTTTGGAATACCTACTGTGCACCTGGGTATATAAATGTTGGTTGCATGAAAAGTAATAATGAGATTGGTCTTGGCTTTATGGGGCTGGTGTGATTTCTGGATTATTCCACAGATACTCCCCCCACTTCTTGCCTTAGCATACAGATGCGTAAAATTGAAGGAACATATATATTTGTCCTCTGTGGAAATGCTAAGGACATATCTTTTCTGTCTCTACTCATGTTTCCATGGGAAGGGCAGGAATGTCATCGTACTGGGGATACTGGGAAGGGCTGGTGTTCATTGGGTCACATTTGTATCTTGGGCAGGTCAACATTGCAAGCCTTTGTGTTGCTTGCTTGATTCTGACCTGGTTCCTTGCACTTTTACTTTTTCACGCTTTAAACTGCCCTCTCTCTCCCTGCAGGTGTTTGGGGGAAATTTTTGGCCAAAGAACACAGGTGTTTTCCCTTTTTGTGTCAGCCTCTTAATGAATTTTAAAAACTAGCCAGGCCAGGTGTGAAAGGTTTAGAATTCCAAGAGGCATGTATCAGCAAATGGATTTTTCAACAAGACCCCTTCCACTCTCTACTCAAGAAAATATCGGGATACTATCAAGCATCACCTGCATTGCATTCTCTGTTCTCTGCTGCGGAGATGTCTTTCTGGACAATTCTGGACAGTGAAGACCACCTCCTCCCTGCTTCCCCACTCTCACCCCTCCCTCACCTTAGGAGGAGAGATGAAGAGGCTCCTTCATGGTCAAGGATCTAAGGCATAACTCGGTCACTGTTTGTCTAGGGTCAAGATGACCTGTCTTTCTCTTTTATGCCTGAGACGTTTATACTTTGACAACAGTGACATCCAATTGCTATTTCTTCTTTCACCCTGGGGGCCCTGGGAGTCAGGTTTCCTCTCATCTCTAATGGGTTTATTATGGAGTAGCAGGCATGGGAAAAAAAAAAATCTCATGATTTACAACAAGATATAGAGACTTTGAAGAACATCTCGTCTTTCATTCCCTTCTCTTTATTGTAATATCTACAAATTATCTCATAGGAAAGGAGGAGCCCCAGGCTTGAGGTGCTGTGTTCTCCTAGATAGACTTTGTCACATCCATATTTTTCTCAAGAAAAAGGTGGAGGCCGCCTGGGAGGCTCAGTCGTTAAACGTCTGCCTTCGGCTCAGGTCATGATGCTGGGATTGAGCCCCACATCGGGCTCCCTGCTCAGTGGGTAACCTGCTTCTCCCTCTCCCACTACCCCTGCTTGTGTTCCCTCTCTCACTATCTCTGTCTGTTAAATAAATAAATAAAATATATATATAAAAAAAGAAAAGTGTGGAAAGTCACATGGCAGGTGGCCATGGTGCTGGGCCTTCAAGGCCAGAACTTCTAAGTCTGGGTGCTTGTGGGAGAGCCCCATGGACATCAACACTCTGATCTGGGCATATTGTATGGGTGGGGTCCCTTTGGTAGATGGTAGCAGGTGCTGGGGCTGTGTACCCAAGCCCAGCTGCAGATCATAGTCACTCCTGCCACTTGGACCAAAATCCCTGGAGGTGGGCCCAGGCACTAGGATTTTTTTAAAAAGCTTCCCATATCTAAAATATGGATATCATTGCACATCTGTCTTCTAATATGTGATAGGAACCACTGCTCTGAGACAGTCTCCGTTCTAAAGATTGTTGCAGAACATTTAAATAAAGTGAATATCTTTTCTCTATAGTTTCTTCTATCTATTATCTAGTAGGAATAAGTACCCAGTACCTTGTGGGAGAAGTACCTAGTACTCAGCAGAAGTACGCAGTACCTTGTAGAGAAGTACCTAATCCCTAGCAGAAGTACCCAGTACTTTGTGAGAGAAGCACCTGGCATCTAGATGGAGAAGAAAGTGTGAGCAGGGGCACTCCTAGCTCTAACACCTCCTAAGAGCCTGGGGTCTATAGAGCTTCACCGTGCGATCCTCACCCCAAGTCTTCAAAGTAGGCTCTACCATTCCAGTGAAACTCAAATGAAGTTTAGGGACATGCCTCAGTTCACATGAGAGCTAAATGTTGAACCATGATTTGAACGCACTCCTGCTTGACCCCCAAGGCCAATATCTTTGCTCCTTACCTGGAGAGCACCCAGCAAGTGGGGTCTTTCACTCCCTCTACAGCCCTTATGGTGACAGTTAAGAACCCTTCCTTCTCCGAGGCCCTGGTCAGCAGGATCTGTTAAAACCGTGCTCTCCAGATTGCCTTGGGAACCCCGGGGCCAAGAGTGCTTTCCTTCTGATTCAAAGGACTGCCAGTATTTTCCTAGTTCCCCAGTTTCAGCCTCCAAGAGAATCCCTCGGCGTGTCCCACACAGAAGCAGTGTAACATTTAAAAAAAAAAAAATCTGTATCCTGATTTTCAGCTTGGAAAGAACAGTCCCCATAACCACAGCTCCCCCTGAACCGTCATTTCTCAGAATCCCTCCAAGAACGTGGGAGAGAGACACAGAACTGTGGATATTTGCAATGCTTGCTGACAGCTACCCCTGCCCCCCCCCCCCGCCCCCCCCCGCCGGGTTGTCCTGTTCTCCTTGGCTGGGCATGGCAGCCTAAGGAGGAAATGTCACAGGGCTTCTTGGTCTCTGTGAAAAGCCAATGATCAGAAACTGCTCCAGAAGGTGGGGGGGGGGGGGGCTCAGCACAAGCATGGTGATGCACACTGCAGGGTTTCGAGTCACAGGAAACGCCATCTGTATCAACGGTACGATCTGACTTCCCTCTCCCCACACACACCTGATGGGAACCCTGGGCGCATTCCCGCCGGTCATTCTGTTCTGCTGAAAGTCAGTTCTGTCTGGGAATCATGGTCAGTTCTGCATATGGGCTTAGAGAAGGGGGTGCATAGATTGGAAGGCATTTGGAGAGTGGCAGCTGGCTTGGTAGAGGGATCTGGAATGGTGTGTGACAATGGAAAGAAACAAACCTAGGGCAGTTTGCATAACTTGGAGCAGACTCCGGAGAGAGCAGCCTTCTCATGACCCCCCCCAGGCTGCTTACCCGGTGTCAGGCTAGGCCAGGCTGTGTGTTCTCTTTCATTTTGTGGGACCATCGGCTGGGACATGGAGCCTTGGTGATGGCTGCCCTGAGGGACAGGGGGAGAGGAAGGAGGGTATCAGCTTCATGTTCCCTCAGTCTGGACATGAAAAAGCCATAGCCATATGACCAGTGAAGCCAAAAACATTTACTATCTGGCACTTTGGTTTTTTTAATTTTTATTTTTTAAAGATTTTATTTATTTATTTGAGAGACAGAAAGACAGACAGAGACAGCACAAGCAGGGGGAGAGGCTGAGGGAGAGGGTGAAACAGAGTCCTCGCTGAGCAGGGAGCCCGACGTGGGGCTCCATCCCGGGACCCCGGGATCATGACCTGAGCCGAAGGCAGACGCCCAACCAAGGGAGTCACCCAGGTGCCCCTGCATCTGGCACTTTGCAGACAAAGTTGGGCAGCCTGACATAGAAAATCAGGCAGCTTCTGAACTTTCCTTTTCTTTATGTAACGTGATTTCTGTAACACCATATGGCAAACACAGTTTTAAGTGTTTTATGAATATAAACTCCTTGAATTCCTATAATAACTCTGTGAGGTGGATATTCTTACCCCCGTTTTTCCAGATCAGCAGATTGATGCCTACAGACATTAAATGAGTTGTCCAAAGTCCCATAATTAGTGTGTGGTCGACCCAGGATTCACAACCAGGAATGGGGGTTCCAGAATCCTTGCTCTGTCCTCTGCCTTCGGTGAAAGCTTGCTACAAAAACACAGGCCTGACGTGCTTGCGGGATGGTGAGAGGTTGGAATGCATAGGGGTTCATCAGCCCCGGGGAAGCCGAGCTGGTATGTTCATGGGGGGAGCAAACACAGCCTCCGCGCCTGGCACAGAGGGCCAGCCGTGAATAAGAGTGGCTGTTATTATCAAGCCTGGGGTGGGCAAAGCGAGGGCATGCTCCATGGCTCAAGGAATGGACCTCCTCCTGATCTCCCACCTTGGCTGTTCTGGAGGAAGAGGCCTCTTTAGGAGCCCGGTAGAGAGCTTTTTTGAGCTGGGCTGTTGAAGGACCCAGTCCATCATGATGGGAGGACACACCCTCTGGGAAGACACAGCAGGCTGGTCGGAGAGTGGGAGCAGAGTTCCCAGAATTCTGTGAGGCTGCCTAGCCCCCACCCAGAGTCTGGCACCATCTGCCCAGCAGCCCTTCCAAGAGGCCAAACACCCCTCGACCGCCACGCCCCCTTTTTCAGGTGCTCCGATGAAAGTTCAAAAGGGAAAGATTTCACTTCTTAAGGAGGGACCGTGAGGGTTTGATGAGAGGCTCCTCTCTCCAGGCTCTCCATTTCCCTTTCCAGGGGTGAGTCACATCGCTGGAAAATGACAAACTCGGCTAACTAAGATAATAGGCAGGACACGGGTGAGTCAGCTGGCATAGACACCCACCCGGCAGGGCTCGGCGGCCCCCCACAGGCAGGAGGCTGCTTTTGGAAAAGGAGGATGGTTGTGAATAAGGGATCCACTCAAGATATTTTTTCTCGCCCTGGTTGCAGACAGTGTTCCCCACAGTGTTTTTTTTCCACCAGGAGCCCTGAGTCTGGCAGGCGTCGGCATTACTCACAGGGGAGGGAATGGAGGGCCAGGGAGGAGTGCACGTGCGTAAACCTTCCTTTGACAGGTGTGGGAAACAGCAAGGCCCTCCTCCTCTGGGCCAGGACAGACACTGGACCTCCCACTGTCTCTGTAGCCCCCACCTCCCTGTCACCCTTCCCTTAGGTACATTTTCGTATTGGTTTTTAATTTAACGAATGCTCGTATAGCACTAACCTGCCAGGCGCTATTTAAATAGTTTATAACTATTAATTTATTCTAACCTTCATACTGACCCTTGGAGGCAGGTGGTGTGATCCTCATTTTACAGATAAGGACACTCAGGCACAGAGAGGTAATTGCCCGAAGTCTACAGCTAATACCATCAAGGCGAGAGTCTACTAGCCTAGCTACAGAGTCTGGGTCAGAATTCCTGGGCCATGTCATCTCATTTAAGTCCTACAACCACCCAGCAAGGTAGGGATTATTCCCATTTGCACAGGCAGCTGGGATTCAGAGAAGTTAATTTTGCTCAAGGTCACACAGATCGAAGTGATAGGATGGCAGGTGGAATTCGCTTTCATTTGACTCCAAGGTGACACAGACCGTGCTGACGGCTCTGACCCTGGAGGGAGAATGTTCTCCCTTCATGGGTATGTATAGCACGGGTGTTTTCCTTAAATTTCCTGTACTCAGTCAGGATCCCTCCCCCCACTACCTGAATTCTTTCTCTCCCATTTTCTTCCTGTCGCAATGTTTGGACCCTCTAGTTGAGTGTTGAGTGACAATACTGATAATCAAAGGCATATGGCATTGTCTTTGACTCTAATGGGAGTGCTTCTTATGTTTTCCACTTTCTTTTCCAAGGACAGTGGTTTATTGTGGCTCTTTGGGTGTCCAGGCAGAGGCCTGCATCAGGAGGAAGATAGTAGACTTGACTATGGCTCTGCCTCTTGGTTCCAAGAGAACTTGGTCAAGTTGTGCAACTTCTCTGATCTTCAGCATTGACATGTAGAGTTGGACAAGGTTTACGGTTGGCTGATCAAATTTTTAAATTCTTTTTAAGCTGAAGAATATTTTAGCTATAAGAAATTTAAAAGTATCTCCAGATACAAAATAGGTACCAGACTTATTAATGTATCATGAGGGCTACGGACGGCTCTGCAGAACTGAAGTTGGGAAGTCAATGGGTTGGGTAATAACAAGCTCCATGATTATGGGAAGCCAAGAGGATCAGTATATTAGTTTCTGAGGTAAAATATTACCACACATTTGGTGGCTTGAAACAACAGAAATGCATTCTCTTACAGTTTTGGAGACCAGAAGTTCAAAATCAAAGTGTCAGCAGAGTCATACTCACTCCAGAGACTGGAGAGGAGAATGCCTCTTCTTGAACTTCTGGTGGCCCTGGTAGTTCTTGGCATTCCCTGGCTTCTGGCTGTTTCATTCCAGTCTCTGCTTCTGACCTTCTCCTTCACATGACCTTCACATGATCTCTGTGTTCCGAATCTTCTGTTTTGTCTCTTACAAGGATACTGGTCATTGGATTTAGGGTCCATCTGGATAATCCGGGATGTTCTCAACTCAAGATCCTTAATTTACATGTGCAAAGACCCTTTTTCCAATAAGATCATAGTCATAGGTTCTAGGGATTTGGATCAGGACATATCTTTTGGGGCTACCATTTGATCCACCACGATCAGTAATAATTTTAGGTGTCTACCATGTGCCTGACATTGTGTTAAGCACGCCAGACCACAGACATAATTGAGATAAAATATTACTCCCTGGAAGCCTCTAGGCTTATTTGAGAATCTCTATGTAATTTCAGGTCTATGCATTGAGGCTTGCCTACCTGCCTTCTCCCCTGCCTCCCTCTTTGCCTTTTAAAACCAGGTTTATGGAGATTTAATTTGCATACAGTAACCTTCATCAGGGATAGGTATACAGTTGATGGAACAGGCTTAGAGAGGTAAAATGATTTGCTCCAGGGTACACAGAGAGGAAGTGGCAGAGGCTGAGGTTTGAACCTACGTTCCCTATCACCAGCGCCTGCATACCAACCCATCAGGCTACCTGGCCTCCCCTCTTCCTCTGGGTGCCTCCAACTCCCTACCTGTCAGATGAAGAGGCTGGCAAGATGCTTTCCAGAAGAGCTTAGAGCTCTGACATTGGATACTGCCGTGGGGAAGTGCAGAGAAGCACTCTTTATTCAAAGGAGCCCTTCAGTGTGAGGAGAACCTTCCTGAAAGAGAAATTTGTATGGCTCCTATTAAGCAGTTAGCTGATTTTTGTCTATGGGTCTATTCAATGAATTTACAGCTCATGCTACCTCATTTCAATTTAACTAATCCTCACAAAATGGGCAAGTGATTTAAGTGATTCCATGAAGGAATTGGGAGCTGAAGATCATAGTAACGAGGCAAACCCAAAGGGGTGGTAGGAGAGCGGCTAGGTTGCTACTTCTGCAAGTCTTAGTGCTTGCAATGCCTGGATAAAAATAATGGCAGGCCAGTCACATCCATCACAGCATGGGTCAAAAGACTCAAAAAATTATTAAGAAAACTCTTAGAAATATGGTCTTTCATCCACTGCAGTTAATGATGAGTCTCTCCTTGTGTCTTGACATAACTGATGAGGGTGTGAAGCCACTGCAATTAGCAAGACATTAAAAATTTTTTTCCAACTGTTTAAAGTCATGATATGCTAAATACAGCCTTTTACACATTTTGGTGAAATTTGATAGTTTTGAATTTGTTACTTCAGAGGGAAAGTGAGAAGCTGTAATCTATTGGTCAAACACTTGCTCCTCTTGCTACTGTAATAATGGCTAAAGGAATAATTGAACACGACCTAGTTACACATTCATAGGGGCTCCTTGGTCATTAAATATTGTTGGGAGATGCACAGCATCTGTGGCTGAAAAGTTGAAGGAACATTAAACAAATAACTCAAGTGTGAGAGATTTGCTAAGCAATTACTGGAAAGCATAGATATTTCCAACACATTTCAGCTTATGCTGTTTCTAGACTGTTCATTTCAATAATGAAATACATTGAAAGACCCTTCCTTGTGAGCTCTTAAAGAGAAGATGTACCAGAAAAAATGACATTCTCAACAATAAATGAGTTTCTTAACAAAAGCAATGTTTGGGGTATTTATGTTGACTGGAGTGAAAAAAAAAATAGACACATTTCATGGGCTAGCACCTTGTGTGAAATTTATTTGTTGCATTGTCCATAGCAAGCTATTTTTTTTTTAAATTTTATTTATTTGACAGAGAGAGAGTAGGCAGAGAGAGAGGAGGAAGCAGGCTCCCCACTGAGCAGAGAGCCCAATGGGGGGCTCGATCCCAGGGCCCTGGGATCATGACCGGAGCCGAAGGCAGAGTCTTTAACCCCCTGAGCCACCCAGGCACCCCCATAGCAAGCTATTTTTAAAAAAAAAATTAATTTTTTTATAACATAGCAAGCTATTAAGCCAGGAAGTTAAAGCCACAAAATCACAGAACATAGTAGGATCTCACTGATGTGGGTCATTATACAGAGGCAAGAAGTTTAAAACATGGCAGAATCTTTACAATACTAAGTAATTAGATAGGGAGTATGCCTGGAAATACTTTATTCCAACAGGGATTCCCTTATTGTCTTCTGGCCAAGTATTTGAAATAGTGAGTGAATAAAATCAAGGGTTCAAATGATTTGATCTTTTCCAGGCTGACCAGTGGCTGTCAGAAATCAGCAATAGCAGATACATTGGGGAAAAAAACCACAAACCTGCAATTAAGTTGTCCCTTAAAGGTGAATGTCACAACTTAATAATGAGGCAGTAACTGCCTTTCAAAGAAACAGGTAAACCACCATGAGATACCATCATACATGCACCAAAATGGCTAAAATGAAAAAAAAAAAAAAAAGACAGATAATATCAAGAGGAGGCGAGAATGGGAAGCACCCAGAATTCCCCCAGTGGTAGGAGTGTAAACTGATGGAACCAGCCAGGCAACTGTTGGGCAGTATCTGGAAAGCAGGACATAAGCAAACCCAGTGACCCAGCAATTCCACTCTAGGGATATACCTGACGGAAGTGCAAACAGGCTGTCCAAAAGACAGGCATGGAAATGCATACAGCAACACTGTTGTTAGTATTCGCTTGAATTTATCCAAATGCCCATCAAAAGCAAAAGGGATAAACCCATTGTTGTGTATTCACACAAGACAAGACTCCAGGCAAGGAGAATAAGCGATCGTGACAACTGCAGTGATAGGGATGAATCTCACAAATCAAATTTTGAGCAAAATGAGCCAGACGCACAAAAAGGTGTCTCCTGTAGGATTCCACTTACATGAAGTTTTTAAAAAACCAGACAGGCCAAACGAATCTGAAAGCTGGGATAATGGTTACCTTTAGGAAGATGGAAATAACTGAAGAGGCACAAAGGGGCTTTTGATAATGTGGCTGCAGATAATGTTCTGTTTCTTTTCTGTTCTTAATTGGGTGTGCTCAGTTACACACAACTACACTGATCTGTACACTTGTGATATGTACATTTTCTTGTATGTATATTATTCTTGAACACAAAGAAAAAAATGACACCTTTCTCCTGAAGATGCGTTTGAGCACTGATGCTCTGAAACATTTCCAGTGTTAACACCGTGAAAAATGATGTAGATAACAGAGATCTCTCTTCCTGGAAAGACTGAAACAGAATATCCTAGCCTGTTCTAAGTTTTCAAATATTATTGATGTTGAATGAGTTTTCTTTTTAATTCCAATAAATTGTGGGGAAAATGGATTGTTATCAGGGAGCTTGGAAATGTACTAGTCAAATTTCACCAAGGATCTTTGCATAACTGGTAGATAGAATTGAAAAATGAGCATTATGACCGAGTAAGGTAACAATGCTGCATTTCTTTCATTTGAATTTATGCATCTTTGTGAGGCATCTCTTCTAGCAACGACAGGCACTAAAAGCAAGTGTCAGAACAAACTGAATTTAGGACCAAACTGTTAATCACTACGTCATACAGATTAATCCAAGGTTGAAAAATTTAGAAAAGCCTATTCAAAATTACATTGGTCTCACTAAAGGCATTTTTATTATATCAGTAATTTTTTGAAAGCAAAAAATATAATAAAAATGACTAAAAATTGTTTACTTCATCTTGATTTCATCCTTTTAAATAGTCATTTTTATATATATTTTATAATACTGATAATAGAAAAATAGTATGTATATATAAATTAAAAATATATACACATACATTGAAGGTCCATGCTTGAAATTTCATTGTAGATAGTGTGCTCTGTCAAAAGAAGCTCCGAGATTGTTGGTCTATACCAACACTTAGCCTCTAGAAAAAGATTATTTTAGTTGATGTGGGTCAGGAACCAAGGAGATGAAGTTTTGAATCTTAACTGTGCCACTTACTAAATGTGTGATTTTGAGCAATTTTCAATGTATCCAGAGCTTGGTGTTCTTGTTAGTAGAATGGGAAGTTAGTCCCTGTCTGGAAAAGTTTGTTGCGGTAATTGCATGAGTCAATATATGTAAATTTCTTAGTACCTTGATTGGCTTCTGAACATTTAATCAATAGTCCCTACTCCTGATATAGTCATTTACTAGTGTTTTGCAAACTTGTCTCATGATAAGGGTCTCCTGGGTGCTTAGGAAAGTGTTTGGGTCTCACCTCAGATTTTCTGAATTAGAATCTTCATGGGTAGAACCTTGGAAGTTGTATCTTTAGAAGGTCACCCTTAGGACCAAGTAAGTTTGTGAGAGACTGATTTGTTCCAAGATGCTGAAGCTCTCTTCCCTCTAATGATCAGCTCCATGGATGAGTCTTACCTCCTAAGAGCCAGGAACTCCCACAGGACCATCTCTGTCCTGCATAGTGTCCAGCATGGGGCTCTTTAAGCCACTGTGGGGAGAAGGCCAAGGTGAAAGCTCCATATCCGGAGTGATAAGCAAAAAATGGGTCCTAGTTGGTGGAGCATAACAATGGAGAGACTGGGAGAAGCAACAGGCCAAGATCTCTGTGGGAGAGATGCAGCATGAAGAAGCAGGAGAAACTTCCCCCTTGGGCTCAGGCGTAGAAGTAGGACTAGCTCCTTGGGGTGCTAAGTAGAGGATGCTGGAGGCAAAGCATGGCACCTGGGCATACTGGGAAGGTTCTGTGTCCTAAGTCCTATGTCCAAAGTGGGAGCTGACCACAACTGACCAATAAAATTACCCAGGTCCAGAATAAGATAGACTTTGTGCTTTACTGCTTAGCCTTCTTGACTTTGAAGATCCATACATTCTATTCCCATTGACTTAGGATGGATGGGTCCTCAAGCTGGGGGCTTGTCCTCTGCATGAGGACAACGCAGCCTAGAAGCATAGGCAGTGCCTACTGACTCAGGTTTCCCCATACTAGGTGCTTAACGAATGTATGCACATTCAGCATGCCATTGGGTAATCACACCAAATCTTGTCATTTTGTCCCATGTGCATTCACTTATTTCCTCTGTTCCTCTCGTTGCCTCTGCAAGGAAGATTGTCCCAGTTGCGCAGCACCGAGCGGGTGCCCTTCCCCAGCACAGATGCTCTGCTGTGTCCTGACAGCCCTGAGTTGCCCTCAATTTGAAGGTGTGGATAATTAAGCTAATGAATACTTTTCCACTGGCTGCTGACAGCCTCATTAATCTACACGCATGTTGCCACAGGCAAATTATGGCGTCAAGGGTGGGAGGATCAACAAAAATAACTTCAGAAATTCATTAATCAGACTTAGTCAAGCATGCTGTTCGGAACTGGGAGTTCTTATACAGCAGTGGCCAGAGGATTAGATTTTTTTTTCCAGCGACATGAAAGGGACTTCTTAAGCAATATTTCGGAACATCTAGGTTATTGTACTGGTATTTATGACTCTGGTAGTTGATACTAGTGAAATCTGTCCAAAGACTTCCGTGTGGAGGGTTCTAGAAATCCTGAGCCGGTGATCAGGTTTCCAAGCACACAAGAGGGAAAATATGATCATGGGATCAGATGCAGAAACCTACCCAGCTATGGCAGGAGTGGCTCATGCTCCCAAATAATCATTTTCTCCCCAACATTTCACAGGTGTCCTTGGAGTCAGTTTGGAGCCACATGACTCCTGTTAATGGATGGAGAGCAGGGGAAGGAACTGGCATAGCTCCAATGTCCCCTCTTCTGCTACGACAGCCTCAGAGGCCACTGTTCCAGATGGCAAAATAACAAGATGGAGGAGAACTGTTTGACCTATATTGGATTCACATGTGTGAAGAATAAAGTACATGCTAAGCCATGGAGATTTCCTACTTTTTCGCTAACGCAACAGAGTCTGTTGCATTCTGGCCAATATGGTAACCACTTAAGGCTAAGGGCTGTTTTTTTGGGACATGGTGATTAGATGAGTTGTCTCATAATGTCCTCATGAGCAGAGTGTCTGGATTTCAGTATGGCCTTCAACGGGATCTTCTGTGGATAAGCTGGTGTCTTTTTCAGACAAGTTGGGGTCATGGGTGCTGGGTGATAGAACAGTTACATGGATTCTAAGTTGCCTGAATAACCATGTACCCTAAAAGAGGTCATTAGTAAATTAATGTGAGCTTTGGGAGAGGACATGAAGAGCATAATCCCTACCTGATGTTGTTCAAGTTTTATCAGTGGCTTGGGCGAAAGGAGAGATCCCCTGTTTTTTGGGTTTGTGTGTTTCACAGAGAAGGGAGACACACTGTGGATCTTGACTGATAGAGTTAGAACTCAGATTCCGGGTTTCCTATGACAAGATGGGAGAAAAGCATCACCTATGAATATGCGACATGACATTCGAATTGCTAAATTACAGGAGAGGAGCGATGAGGTTGAAAAGCAATTTGAAAATAGCTGTGAGTGGGCCAGTAACCAGAGCTAGAGACAAACAGAGTGGCCTTTAAGCTCTAATAATCATTTATTCTCCAATACTCTGTCCAACTACAGAACTATTTAGGAGGCTGGAGAGTGGGTGGAATGGGGAGAGAATCGGGAAAGAGCACATGGTCTGGGATTCAGTTGAAACGTCTCCAAATCCTTTAATAAATTTGGAGACAGGTCCTTCAAAGTTGGCAAGAAAAAAGGAGAAACTTCGTGAAGAATCTTCGTGACTGACCTCAGATGACACAGATTTGATCTACTAAGATGGCCAGGCGTTCCTCCTCCTGATTGATGAGTAATGCAAGACCACAAACCCAAAGTCACTTCTGGGGATTTAGGGGATCACCTTTGTACATGGAAATTACACCAACTCAGAGGCACTGTAAACACAAGAGCATCTGAATTCATTGGAGGTCTTGATTCTGGTTGAGGTTTCTTGTGGCTTTCCTCAGACAAAGTCACTTAGTGACATTCTATCTTACACAACAACAATAATGAACAAGTAAGGGACTCAGCCTTTCTTTCCTTAGAGCTTTAAAGGTCACATTGCCCCCTTCCATGCTCATAAAGTGTTTGACTCTGTGGCGGGCATATCCCATTCAGAAGAAAGCACGCTCTTAGAAAAGAGAGAAGAATCAGGAACCAAACCAGCCTCCCAGCCGTACTTTGGTTGCGTCCCCTTCTCCCTGGGCTCCACAGAGACTAAGTATGTGTGCAGGTTTAAACAGGCAGCTCAGAGGTGGACAGAGAAATTCCAGACCACAAATACAACCACCCATAAAACAACCAGACGACCTTCAAAACAATCATCAGCCTACAAAACATCAGGAAAATGAACCTCTAAGTCAGAGACAGTGACGGTAATTGTCCCAGTTCTTCAGGGAAATTGGGAACCACTGATTGAGTCCCAATGCAAAAGCAACAGTTGAGGCGGGAGAATTGTGGAGGGCCCTTGGTTCCCTTTTTTGTTCAAATGCTGGACAAGGATGGAAAAAGGTGTTTCTCCCTTTCATTGAGATCCTTGGGAAAATTCTCAAATGAGTGGAGCCTGTGGCGATGTATTGGAATGGATACGATACATTTTTCCTTCCTGGGGACTCCAGATGAGATGAGAGATCACAGTCATTGCTCTGCAGCCAGGAAATATCAAGTCTGTAGCACCATTTCCTGAAGATGGGCTGTGTCTCTGCACCAGGGGCCAATGAACACCAAACAGCGAGCCCTGGCTGAAGGCCCTTCTGTTTAGGAATCTTGCTTGATATGTTTATTTCCATCAGTAGATCCAGGCAAAAGCAACTCTTTGTGTTCCAAATGAGATGAAAGAAAACTGTAATTGGATTTTTCACGGGCCACAATTTATGCTTCAGGAAAGTGACTAAACCGTTATATCATCTATCTCCTCCATCCTTGGATTCCCCCCTGCCCTCCCCATGCTTCTGTTGGAACATGTCCAGTAATTCCTGTCTGTCCTCCTCTGGAAGCTTCAGGCAAGCCCTATCTCCCACCCTGGGGTGGCCCAGAGTCGGGCGTCTCTGGGGCTCTGGACCACACGGGCATCGAGTACCCTGCCTTTAGTGAGACGGCTGGAAGCAATGAGGGAAATATTAAGCACTACATTGAGAGGGAGCAAAGGGCATGTGACATGTGTGACCTATTATGGTCATTTCCAAGTTTGGGGTCCTGGTAAAACTCCTTCAACAGGTAAAGAGAGAAGCCTGAATGGTGTGCCTACAGGCAGAGCAGTAGCTACTATCCACACACAGAACGAGGGATTGGGATCATGCCCTTGACCCCCAGTCTTCAATGGGGTCAGTGTGATGTACATGTCATGCTCAAGTTCCTATTTCAGTTCTGCTACTTCCCAGCAGTAACTTTGGACATTATTGCTTTTAGCCTCACTGTCCTTACTTGTAAAATGGGAAGGCTGTCAATGGGGGGCTGTTGGGAACATTGTCTGTTGTCATACATGTGAAGCACCTGACATGGTTCCTGCACCGGGTTGACCCTCCTTTTCTCTAACTTCCAGCTTTGAAGATTGGTTTTATTCTGCTCGGTGACCATGTATAGAGTTTGTTTTTGAAGAAAGGTAAGGCACATTAAGGAAGTCCAACCTCCTCCTTTTATAAACGAGGGAAATGAGGTCAGAGCAGTTAAGCCATTTTTTCCAGTGTCATGGGCTGGAGGTCTTGACTTTTTATCGAGGGATGGTTTTATGATTGGATGCTTCTGTTGAGATCGTGTAAGCCACTCACACATAGGTGTTTGTGAGCAAGACAATTATACAAAGTAGAAAAGACCAATCAAAAGTATTTGGCCATGTTCCGCATAGCTATGTGCATGCCTGGTGGTGAGGGTGGGTTGTCAGTAAATTAATTACTGAAGATGTTTCAGAAGCATGACTCCCTGGGGATGAAAGTGGACAGGGAACCTTCTGGGTGTTCTTTAGGCTTTGACAATATCTATGTATAGTGCAGAATAATTGTGAAGACACAAAGAATATTTACCAGGCAGTTGAGAGTTACGCAGGAGCCTTCCACAGGAAGACGAAATCCCGGTTCTGCACGAGTGTGTGTTAGTAGTTGAATATGGGAATTGTCTTCAAAGTAGCCAATATGCTCCGCCACCTGCCACCAGTGACTCAACTCCAGTTGAGTCTGCCATAGATGGGGTACTTTAGCTAATACTCTCTCACTGAGAGTCACCCTGGGGAACACAGGTGCTTATACATCGCTAACGATTCCATTTCTGATTTAGTATTCCTTGGATGATCCAGAAGGTTTTCCAGGATCTAAATGGGTCTCGAAGGTTGCAACTGTGAACACGTGTTCCCAGTGGGTGGCCCACGGAGGGAGTAGGTTCACATGGGTGGGCAGACCTTACCAAGGGTGGGCTCTGAGGTTGTTCATTGCATCAAGGTCTCGGATGCTATATATGACATCTCCACTGAGATGGCAAATCCCACTTGAGCATATTTTCTTACAAACCATGCTCCTACGGCATTGTCAAGCCATGCCCCGTTGTTCCAATATTCATGAGGAGTCTGAGGCGAAGTGCTTTGCTCAAGATCGTGGAGTGGGTAAGCAGCTCATCTGGGACAACCAGCTGGATCTCTTGACTCCTGATACAGGGCTGGCTCTCATGTCCTGGGATGCCTTTCATAAATGGAGAGGGCTGAAAGCACCTTGACTGTTTCGATCCCAGGCAACAAATCTACCTCTTTAAGTCTGTGGATCTGATTTAGAACTCCATAGCCATCCGAGTAGAGCGAGTCTCTAACTAAAGCCCCAATAATATTCATGGTAAAAGTGAAAAAATTTAACATTTTGAACTTACAGTAATACAGACTTATGGTTGAAGTTTTAGTAAATACGTATGTACAAAAACATATCTACAGAATTCAAATCACACATAATTCTACCACCCCAATTATCCACATACTTTTGTTGTGGTATTTCTAATTTTTTTCTTAAGTGTAGACCTGTTTCCTTTTATATCTGTGTGATCATGTTTATTATTTTGTATTCTGAAGTTTCATTTTTATGATGATCTTTTCTTCATATACTTAAGTATCCTTTAATATATTTTCAATGACTGCGTAGTGTAGGTATGTCATAACCTTTTTGAAACGATACCTGATTTTGACTATTTAGATGATTTCTAATTTTTGTTAAATTACACTGTTGCAAACAATGTCATTATATTATATTATAAATATCATATTATATTATATATATTATATTATATTGAATAATTTTATAGAAATCTTTCTGTTACTGTCTTATTACTTGTTTTGGACAAATTTCTGAAATGAGCGTTTTGAAAGTTCTTTACACATCTTCCTGGAATTAAGTTTTGAACCCCGTCTGGAGCTTCTGAGCTATCCCACCCTTCGTCTTATTCCCTGGACCGGATGCCTGCCCTGCTCTGAGCCTCCTTAAAGGTCACGGCCTTTGACAGTCTGGGTCACAACTCTTTCAGCTGAGTCCGCCCTATTCTCAGGACCCTGCTGACTTTATCTTTCCTGTCGGGTGGGGAACTGGACGGGAAGGGGAAATCAGACTCCCGGAAAACCCCTCTGCCCATCAATCCAGTAGCACTTTATGCTACACCCATGGCCAGGCCGGCTCTTGTCATGCTCTCCGGAAACCCTGTCCCGTTCCCACCCCGTGGACAGCGAAGGGAAACCTCCCGCATCCTCGTGCATCTCCATCCAGGGCCAACACCCAGGATGCAGGGAGGCACTGCCCGCCTTCCGCAGTCATTCCTCTCCTTGCCCCGGCTGCTTGTTTGCTCAACAGGCGCTTCATAGCTCAGCCACTTAATAGACCTTTCTATCGGCTTCCCCATCGGCAGCATGGGGACTGGGATTCCGGGCGGGCAGGGTGGTGTGGTGAGCACTAATGAATGTTTTGAGGCACGTTGAGATCTGCAGATACGCACAGCGAGCTAATGAGGCTGCTCTTGGGCAACCTGCTTTGTTTCCCACAGAGGAGGGATCAGTTCCTAATCCCCGGGCAGATGGTGTCTCCAGGCTGCTTGCTGATGAACCCGAACAGTGGATTCCCAAGGAGATTCCTCCTAGTGCTTGGCAGGCTATCAGCTAAGCTGGAAAACACGATATTCTGTCGGAAGCAGCTCCAAAATAATGCCCCGGTCAGTGTGTCCACTGGGTAGGGCCACCTGACACCTTCTGGAGTAATGTCAGCCTGAGCAGAGAGTGTACACAGCACGGGATCCTCGGATGGTGTTAAACGGCTCACGGATGAACTTTGAAGAACGTCTCCCGGTTGTGCCTGTATGTTGGTGGGTGTTTTCTCTTTGTAGCGAGAGGCTACGGTGAAAAAAAAAAATCAGTCACCAGAAGAATAACTGCATGTGATAAGAGCTTCTGATGTGTCAGACACCGTGGTAAGCGCTTTACCGAAGTCAAACGGTTCCTCACGACAATGGCCTTGGGATGCCGCTACGCTTATTACCCACTTTGGACACACGGCGTGTGGAGACACAGAGACTTTAAATAGCCTGTCTAAACTTACACAGCCGGGAAGCTGCAGAGATGGGATTTCAGTCAGGCCGTTCTGGCTCTGGGGCCCACGCTCCTGCTAACCGCCTGTCAGATTTCCTTTCAATACACTTGCGTTTAAGGTACTCATGTGAGATGTGTGTTAAAAATAGATTTATTTAAAGTTATGAAAGCATGTTGGTGGGAATAAAAATGATGAATAAAAAAAATAAGCCCCAAATAGTGGGATGGTAGGAGGAGTTGACGGACACTGATGCTGAAATCAGGTGACCCCAGGCCAGTGTACCCCAGTGGGGGATCTAGGGACCCCCTGTGTCGGTGTGCCTTATAAAGTGGTTAAAAAATCTAGATTTACTGAATCAGAATCTCTATGGGTGGAGTCCAAGAATCTCTATTTCTAACCAATTCCTCAGAGCGTTCTTGTAGATCACGACGCATTCTCATGTATCACCCACGCCCAACATCCCTCCACGACAACAACTATAACCACCAAGCCTTGATGTCTGGCTGTCCCACTACGTTCTCTTAGTGGCCTAATGTCAGGGAGAGCCATAGGTGAAGGGGCAGAGAGCTACTGTGTAGGAAGCACCTACAGTGCTTGAGCCTGTGCTAGGTTGGTACCTAATTTTCACAGCTTACTGTGGGGGTATAAATATGTTCATTTTCCAGTTAAGGAAACAGCAGCCGACCAAGACTAAGTGACTTGGTAGGTGGTGGGGCCAGGAGTCAGGCCTGGGAGCTTGGGGTTTTTAAGCTGTGCTTTTTCTATCACTGAACTAGCCCATGGAGCTGGGACCTTTAGGGTCCGTGCATCACAGACCAGCTGGAAGATGCCAAGTCAAGAAAATGGGCTTGAACTTGAATAGCTGCACTAATCGGTGTACCCAGCACTTAGTGCTGGAGTTTAAAGTGAAATAGAGGAGCATCTAAGTGAAGGAAATGCGTCTGCTCCCAGGTGTACCCAGGGTTAGGTGAGAGGCTAGTGGCTGCAGGAGGGAAGAAAGGAGATGCCACTTATTAGCTGTCGGTTTTGACAAGTTACTCAGATCTCTAAACCCAGTGTCCTCGCAGGGACCACAATAGATCCAAGCTCGGGTGGTTGGTTATATTCAGCATGAAATGGGCTAGTGAATGTGGAGTGTCTGACACTCAGTGAACAGTCACCAGCTGGAGAACTGGGCTGCGAATTCAGGGAGACCAGACAGCAGCAGTCACAGCCAAGGTCAGCCCTGGACAGCACCTCCAGGATGATGCCGCTGGTGCTGTGCACAACTCCTCTGACTTCACTTCATTGCTGGACTCTCGACACCACCACCTTCTTGAGAAAAGACGAAGCCCTTCCTGCGTCTTCGTTCCAGACAGACGGACTGTCTCTTAGGTCCTTACCAATGTCCTAGATTCAAGGGAACGGATGAAGTATTATCTCTCTTTATGGGCTTCCAAAGTGTGAGGTGACTATCAGAAGTCTTAATCCCATGGAATTCTCCTCAAAAGGCAGGGAAGGCAGAGTGGATTCTTGGGAAGGAGGAAGAGACGGAGGGAAGGAAGAAGAGAGAGAGAGAGAGAGAGAGAGAGAGATACCCTGCATTTCATAAAGCTCACAAAGTCCTTCTTTGTTGTCCAAATTTGCATAATGGAATTGAGGGTGAAGACTGGTAGGAAGTGGCCAAGCCAGCTCCCAGTGAGGGTCTAGGTGTAGAGTGTCCAAGGGACTAGATATATTAATTTGCTTGTTTATTTCTTCCTTTATTTACTGAGTGAGCATATGTTGAATTCACCATGTTTGGGGCTCTAGTGCTGGGCTCCAGGAACGTGATGGTGGTGAATACGACAAGGTTCTGGTCCTAAAGGATGTCTTAGGCTAGTGACATTCAAACGTGGAATCCCAGGAGGCAGGAGCAGGACTGAGGAGAGGGGAGAGCCTGACTCTGAGGACAGGAATTGACAGATGACACTTTTGTTCTGAATCTCCAGGGGGTGAGGTGACCTGCTCAGGTTCTACTGATCCTAATCATTGACCAGGGACTTGGGCTGAAGTCTTCAAGCTCATGTTCTGACACTTTTTTTTTTTCAGTCCGGGTGTAGCTAGCTCTCTGCAAGGTGGAGGGGCTAACAGTAACTTAGAGCAAGGGGTTGTGGCTGGGAGGCTCTGGGGTCCTGCCTTTTCTACTTGCTAGCTAGGTGATGATCTTCTTTGGTCTAGAGTCATGTAATTCCAAGACGTACCCTTCCATCTATACAATGTGATATGACATCTTTCTCAGAATTACTGTGACGATGAATGGACCGCAAATTGAAAGAACAAAAGTGCCCTTGATGATGGTAGACACACGGAGTGCTTAATACATGGAAGTTACATAGAAAGAAGCTGAGATAGGGTGACTGCTTTCAGGGACTCACTCTCTGGAAGGTGATAGGGTGCAGATAGGAGGGTAGAATGGAATGTGGCCAAGAGTGAGAGAGAAGTAATAAGCACAAATCTCTTCATTCGATCGACTCTTTAAGTAGGATCAGAATTTGGAGAAGAGCGAGCAGAGCGTGGCCACAAGTCAAAGGCTTTCTGGAAGGATCAGTGGGGTGGCCAGTGTGTGGTTTTTGTTCTATAATCAGACTCCATGATTTCCTATCCGAAATCCACCCCCCAGAGCAGATCTGTGTTCTTGGGGAAGGAAGTTATTTAATTTCATTAAGCCTCAGTCTCTTTTTCTGTAAAATGGGTGTAACAGTAACATGTACTTACTGGGTCATTCTGAGAATTAAAAGAGCTAATCTACCTCAAGGGCTTAGCGCGATGCCTGGCACTTGGTAATCATGCTATGAATATTATCCCTGTCGAACTGAGCCTTGAACAATGAATACGCGAAACTTACTTCATCTGGTTGTTGTAAGGATTAAGTGAGACAATTTCTGTTAGGCTGGTACACAGCAGGCATTCCTTACGTGCCCTTGCCTTCAAGGGTATGGGCAATGCCTCCTAGTTCTTTGTATCTCACGTGACTCCTAACACAAGTGTCTGGCCTGAGGTTAGTTTGAATACGAGGAGTTTGGTGGGGGAAGTCGACAACACGTCCAGGGACTAAAGGGAGGTCATGCTAGGTCTCGGAAATGGCATGACTGAGAGCAGAGCGGTGGGTAATGCCCCGCATCCTCAAGGAACCTTAAGAATCCCCTTGGCAGGTTAGGTCGGTTACGTCCCCTTTGTCTCCCCCTGGCGGCCATCTGAAGCACGCGCGCCGCACTTCTCAGGGAAGGGAGTCAGGCCGGAAAGAAGCGACCACCCAGCCCCACCTGAAGATGCCCAGAAGTTGAGCTTTGGCCGTGATTCAGCCCCGCAGGGTGATTCACGACCTGTCTCTACAGCCCTGACTGACTCTTGGCGACATTTCCAGAGGAATAGCAAACAGTCTCCTAAGAGCCAGCCCCGAAACTAAAGAAAGAACTGTTATTTAATCTCTTCTCACTTTATCCACCCAGATGCCGTGGGGCTCTGCCCTTCGACCGCCTCCTTCAGGAAACAGCGTTGGATAGTCTCCTCTTTCCTGTGTCCCTCGGGACCATGAATCATGTAACGATGACAACAACATTTTGGATGCTTGTTTTGTGGCAGGCGGGGTTCTAAACGCTCTGCACGTTTACCTCATTCAATCCCTCAGACAACCCTATGGGTTGGTCTGTTTTGAGCCTGATATTTCAGATGAGGAAACTGAGGCACAGGGAGGCATGCCACCTGCTAGAGGTGACACAGCTAATATTTCGTAGAACCAGCTTTCAAACCCAAGTGATCTGGCTGCCGAGACCATGCTCCCACCTGCTGTGCCATCGGCGGTGACAAATTTTGGCCTGTTGTCTAGTATCACTGGGCTTTTGAGGCACAAAGGAGCTGACTCTCCAACTCGGGGTTAGCTGGCATAGGACAGGTTCTCACAGTGTCCCAACCATAAAATCACGGAGAGAAATGGTTTTCAAAACACCTGGTTGGGTTCTACCTGCAGAGTTGGGCCCAGGAACCCGCACGGTACACCGTCGTGATCTCCTGTGTGGCCCAAAGAACCCAGGTTTGGGGACCGCGTCTTTTAGTTACCAGTTCTTAGATCTTTGACGAATGGCTTTTAGCTTCCCCGTGTCTTTGCTTCCTTGTTTGCAGAAGAAGGACAGTAACCCCAACCTCACTGTAGTTGTTCTAAGGGTTAAATAAATACGTGATTCATGCTAGACAGCCAACGCAGTGCCGGATACAAAGAACACATTTCTTTTATGAACTTCCCCTCGAAGGTAAGGGCAGCATTTCCCATTTCTTTTTTTTTTTTTTTTTAAAGATTTTATGTATTTATTGACAGAGAGAGAGAGATCACAAGTAGGCAGAGAGACAGGCAGAGAGAGAGGGGGAAGCAGGCTCCCCGCTAAGCAGAGAGCCCGATGCGGGGCTCGATCCCAGAACCCTGAGATCATGACCTGAGCTGAAGGCAGAGGCTTTAACCCACTGAGCCACCCAGGCGCCCCAGCATTTCCCATTTCTTTGTATCTCTGTGGCCCCCAGCACGTGGTGGTGTCATCTGGGAGGTGACAGCGAGTCTCTTTACTCATACATGTCATGCAAAAATGGGGTGTTTGGGGTCAGGAATGGACACCTCCTCCTCAGGCAAGTAGTGGTGGCAGGGAGGGACGTCGACTTGGTACAAACAAGCCTTGGTATGATTAGGTCAAACCTCAGTTTCTTATCTGCTCAAGGTGGAGAAACCTACTTTCCACAAGGATTGCTGGGAGAATCCTCACAGAGGTTTTTATGAGATGCGGGCACGCTTTGTTTTTCCAAACATCATCCTTATTACCTACATCATTTCTACACGGTGGCTGAGCTGAATTCGAGCCAGGCCAGGGGCTGAGTGTGTGAGCAGGTCCAAGAAGACATGAGTTGTGTCCTGGTTTTCTGGAAGGCAGCTCCCAGGGGGCAGGGCAGGGAAGGGACGGCTCTCAGAGACCACGAACCTGGGCCCAAATACTTACAGAAGGGGATGCTTCAGTTCTGATGTAGAAGAAAAGGCAGGAACATTGGGAGAGGCGCTGCAAACATTCCCCTTGACCTTTGGGGTTGACATAGCTGTGGGTTGAGATTCTCCATTCTGCGGGGGTGGGGGGGGGCAGGCGAGGAGGCAGTGAGCCTGGCCCTCATGTGGTCTCTAAAAATGGAATTAATAACACTTACTTCTCTTTTCCTTGACCCGCATGTCCCTCTTCCTGCTTTGAGCGCTCTGATGTTTTCTCACTTTCTATCTGTAAAGGCTGTCTGTCTCATTACTCACCAGCAAGGACTCCAAATGCAGAAGCTGCCCCCGTGAAAAACCACTGGGGAGCCCACAGCTGTCCTACGTCACACTCTGAGTCACCCTGGAAAGTGAAACCTGGGCTTGCCGCTCTGTTTTGAAGGCTGGCGGGGTTCTCCTGGGGAGATGACTCTGTGGTTTGCAGCAGGTGGGTCCTGCTGGATCCTGCTGGATCCTCACGCTGGGTTTAAACCCACAGCTTCTTGCCTCTGCACTTTGGACTTTGCCTGGGCTACTTTCTCCACTCTTCTTTTTCTGGACAACCCTCATCCACCCATTAAGATCAAGCTCAAAATTCTCCTTTATGAAAACTTCCTTGATTCTCCTTTAGCTTCCTACTGGAAAGGCCATAGATCTCTATTCCTATGTTTCTGGAACACCTCAAACATTTCTGTTATAGCCTAGACCCCACAGGGGGGCTCTCAATTGTTCTCACACCCTGAGCCACTTGAAGGCAGGGACCACATCTTGGGTCCCCTGTTGTCCCAACACCCGATCCCTGGTAGGTGTTTTGGGAATATAGTTTGCATGAGTTATTCATGATATGGTTGATGACTGTCATGGCTCCTGCCATGCACATTGGTTTCATGCCCATTGAACTACTGGTCCTTGGAATCTAGCTGGTAGAAGATTCGGTTCTGTAATAACCTTAATAGAAGTTTGTACAGTACTTCCTTGAGTGTTATTTAATGGCAGGAGTTGACTTTCTTACTTATCCATTCTAATGTACTGTACAATGCCCACTGTTAGAAAGGCCACTCTGGCGAGTCATGGTAGCCAACTATATTTCTGTCAGTTAGAGTTAGCTTAAGCTGTGAATGATAGACACTCGACATGACAGTGGCTTCAGTAGTAATTATTTTTCTCTCATGTAAGCAACCGCAGACAGTCCAATTCAGGACAGCTGTGATAGCTCTTTCTAAAAAGTTCTTACCATGTGACATTTTTTTCACGTCCTGCTGGAAGAACTTGGTCATGTGACTACAATTCCCTGTAAGCAAGTCTGGGAAGTGTAGTCTTTATTTTCAGTTGCCATGTTCCTAGCTATGGAAAAAGGGAACACTGAGAAAAATGGTGGAGGTCTTTACCGCAATGTTGGCTTGGCACTCTGCTGTTTAGATGTAATTTTTATTTTTGTTTATTATCTGGACAGATGCTCAGATGGTAGACGAGGTAAACAGCTTGTTTGAGGGCAGACAGCATGTACGTGGCAAAGTCAGAGGAACAGAGAGGTGTTTTTTTAAAAAAGACTTTCTTTATTTATCAGAGAGAGAGAGAAAGAGAGAGAGAGAGGGGGCGCACAAGGAGGCGGAGTGGCAGGCCAAGGGAGAAGCAGGCTCCCTGCTGAGCAAGGAGGCTTACACGGGGCTTGATCCCAGGACCCTGGGATCATGACCTGATCCAAAGGCAGCCACTTAACCTACTGAGCCACCAGGGATCTCCTGAGAGGTGTTTTAATGCTCTGAGCTTGCGGATACTCCAGGTTGCTTCCCCTGCTGAGCAGAAGATGGCTTTTTTTTTGCAGATACACTTCGGTCTTGGTTGTGTCAGTTGAAGAGAAGTGGAAGGAGTACAGTCTTCCTGCTGAGTGGTGACTGCCTTAAGTCCAGGGCGGGAGGGGTGGGCTGGGGTGGTGGCGTGGGGGCGGGGGTGGTGTTCTGAATGCCCCCCTTCCCTGGGCATGGTGCCTGGGGCACAGAAGCCCTCCGTAAACTGTGGAATTGATGAGTCCTTGTGCAACCCCCACTCTTCTACTGAAAGTGATAACAATGTACATTCTTCTAGCACACGACAGTCTTTCCATCTCTGGTTTCCAACCGGCTTCACCATTCAGGGTGGCTTTTGCCGTTCTCAAAGCCGGATTGTTCAGGAAGGGTTTCCTCTGGCACAGATGGAAGTTTGATGCCCCTTTAACTCTCGATGAGCTTTCCGGAGCCTGGGATTATTATCCTCCTGCGAGAGGTGAGGAAGGCCCAGCGTAAAGAGTCAAGGTAAATTTCTGTGATGGGGGCAGCTGCCCCTGATTCTGGATGGCTCTGAATGGCTGTGGTCTTGGGATTCCTCCCCCCTCACTCAGTCCTCGGATGTCAGCGAGTCATCAGCAAGGTGTGCAAAGTGTGGTTTTGGAAGAAGGATTAGTTGTGGAATCCTGATGTTTTTGGGGAGTCAGGGAAAGCTGCTGAATCATCCAGTGCAAGAGAGAGAGAGAGAGAGAAGTGGGTGGTCTTGCCTGTAGGTGGAGGGTCTGACCCGTTCCTCACCCCCAGTGGGCCCTGGGGAACCAGGAGGGTGTAGCTGTGGAAGTCATAACGGGGACTGCGGGCAAATATGCAGGGAGGGCTCTCTTTCTGGCTGAGGTCTGCTTCAGTTGTCGGATCTCCTGCCCCTGGAAACTTTCAGAAAGCAACATTTGAAAAAAACCCATCCTTGGAGACAGGGCCTGGGCCTGTTAGACCCTCGGGAAGGAAGGTGACACCTGATGAAAATGCCCTTCCTTCTCTGTCACTTGTGAGGGACGGGACAGCAGCACCGCGTGGTGGGCATCTCCTGGGATTCAGTCAGCAGACCCAGGTTCAAGTCCTGTTTCTCCTCTGAGGGTGGCCTTAGGGTCAGACTGAACCCCTTGGCAAGAGTTTCTTCGGGAAGAGAATGACACGGCTTCTCCGATGAGGGGGTCGAAGGGACTGCACAAGGTTTTGTACCTCGGTGAGCTTTGCAAACAGTGACTCATTCTATGTGCTGGAAGTACGTCTTCTCTGTTTGCTTTGGCTAAGCTTATTATACAACATCAGGGCAGAATAGGAGGCTGGCCCATGGAGGCTCCCGCTTTAGCTCTGTGCCACCTGCTTCCTGGGCAAACCTCTTCCCCCTCTGTGCTTTCAGTTCCTAATCTTAAAATGTGCAGAGCCACAGAACCCAACAAAGATGGTTGTCATGAAGATTTAATGAGATTATATATATATATATATCTATATCTCTCTCTCTATATAGTAAGTTCTTACTGAGTGTTAGCTATGACATTCATGACAAATATTTTAGAATTAATTATGCTATGAGGATTAAGGCACTTAGCAGAGAAATACTTTAGGCATCTAAAAGGCATTTTAAAAGATTATTTTGAAATACACCATTATTTTTATTTTACTGTTAGTTTTATTAGCAGTCGAATTTTCACAGTGGAAACTACGGGAACCAATGTAGATATTTCTCATTTTAACCAGCAGATGGCACTCACGTTGTGCTTAAATTCTGAAAAAGCTTAAAAATACATACATATTCATATTTTCTATTTTTACCAAAAAGAGTAAGAAAAAAAAATCTTACGAAAGGCCATTGTCTGTGCCATGGGGAGATAATTAGGGTATGTAAAACAGCTGATACAGTAATTAATAAGAGCAGAAACTGGAGAGTCTTGAAAAGCTTTACGGTGAAACTGCGGGACAGTAATTGACCTCGCCGACAGAAGAAAAAACATCAGGAGCTCACACACAGCAGGGAAAGGCTGTGTTCTTACCTCTGTGGATTTAGAACCAAACCAGGGAATTCTAGAGCTGCACTTCTAAGCCACACCTGGGAAGGATTTGAAGCCGTTAGCTGCGAGAGGGCAGGGTCTCCAGGGGCTGGTCTCATCCATATTCCAGGGCAAAGATGATGATTGACACCCAGTAGATGCCCAAGAGTCTCAAAATCCAGGCGTCCGTTTTCTCACGGTCATAATCCTGGATAGACATGGAAATTCTAGGGTCTTATCTCCATTTGATTGTGCAGCCCTGGGCATGGCCCTCCCCTCGCCTGGGTGTCATTGAGCTTCTATGTGAAATGAGGAGGTGGAAAGAGATGCTATGACCCTATGTGGATTCTGTAAGAACACATCCTCGATGTTGGGAGGAAATGGGTCAGCATGGGTAGAACTAGTCAAATTGGTGCTGTTTTGGTTGGAGAATCTGCATAAGTCTCCTGGGAAGGCCATAGTGATGGCACAGACACTGAGCATTGTCTGAATTCTACATCTGCCTGGACTTGTTGCATAACCATGAGTGAGTGGCTTTACCTCTCGGTGGAGAAGCAGTCCCTTCATATTTGCTTGAGTAGGTAACGGAAGTTATAGCTTTCAAGTGTTTTATAGATATTGAGGTATATTCTAGGTGCTGAGTCTATTACCTATGTTTGAGGTGTCCAGTGTGGTGGACACATGCTTGGATTTTATTTCTGATTTATCCCTCATCTGCCTCTCTTTCTATATCTATCTGGGCCCCGCAGAGAACAGACCTTTTCTTCTAACCTTCCCAATATGGCAGCCGTGGAGACCCATTGCTCAGATTTCCTTCCAGAGAACTTGCTGAGGGAGTATCAGTGACCAACAGCCTCCAGCCACCATCCCAGGAGCACTGAGGTCCTGCGTTCCCCGGCTGCTCCCAGCCAGTGACTGGGCCTGTCAGGGGTACCTGCTCACTGAGGGCTGCCCCTAATAAGAAGCTCTGGTGTTAAGACTCCTCAACACCCTGGTTCACCATCCTGAGCTGCAGTCTGAGACTTTTCCTCCCTACTCCCTCTTTTGCTGTCTCCTCTGCAGGTTTCAGACCCGCCCCCCGTCTGAAAGCCCTCCTAGCCTTCTCCTTTCCTGCCCTTTCTGTCCTTTGCTGTAATGAAGCCCTTGCACTTTGAATCCCGGTGTGGTGTCTGCTCTCTGCCAGGCCTGACTTAGCATACCAGACTCCTTCGGGATCAAGTCCTACTCTCTGTTTTGACCCATTCTCTGACCTCAAGAGCATGGGGTTGGCTTTTCCTCTTTATGGATTTGAAGAAAGCGAAAAGTAAAGTTCCAAACAGCCACTATTTAAACAAAAGAGGATCACTTCCTTTACCCACCAGGATAAGGTCACAGGCTGTATCCATTCCATTGGGGTCCATATTAGTCAACTTTTACTTGGTTAGGCTCCACTTTCAAACCTCAGATCTTAACAGCTTACAAACCCAGAGCAAACAGTTCTTGCTTATGTTACAAGTCGGCTGACATCCATGTGTCTTCTTTATCCCAGGATTGAGGCAGAAGGAGCTGCCTCATTTGGGACATGCCTTGGAAGAAGAAAAAGAGCAAAAAAATGTGTAAAATCATGAGATGGCTTTAGAGTTCTCCTGGGATTGGCACATGTCATTGCTACTTGCATTTCATTGGCCAAGTCCAGTCATAGAGCCTTACCTGATGACAAATGGACAGGAGCATGTACTCCCCCAGCCCACCCCAGGGAGGCACATGGTAGGGGGCAAGGATGTGCAATCTCCTTACCATGAGGACAGAGAATAATTAGGAGCAATAATATAATATCCAGCTGATCTTCATTATTGACAGACTCTGTATTTGCAGATTCATCCACTTGTTAAAATTTAATTGCAACCTCCCAAGTCAATACTTCTGGAACTTTTGCAGTCATTTGTGCACATGTCCAGAACAGCACAAAGTCAGAGTTGTCTGATGCCTGGCTTCCCCACCGAAGTGGCACAAGGTGACACTTGGCTTTCACGTTTGAGCTCTGGTGCAGGGGCGAGCAGAGGGTGGAGGCAGGATGGAGCGAGGCGGTCTGGGAGGCTCTGACACAGGCCTGCTGGACAGGGTGACACCCGACTCTGGTCCCCACGAGTGCCGAGGCCCCCGGCCAGTCCCTTAACCCTTCTGAACCTCACTCTCTCTTTTGTAGAATACAAAATAATTGAATCTACCAGGATGAGTTGTTTTTAGGATTTAAGGTTATAATCTATGTGAGGGATTGTGTGTGTGTGTGTGTGTGCATGTGTGTGTGTGTTCCTCAGGAGCAGGGGGTTAGTGTTCGCTAATTCAATGTTTGCAATGACCTTATGGCGCATAACAATCATGTATGTACCATGAATAATGAGGTCAGGGTCATTGAGACCCCCCAAACAGCACTTTTCTTCACCACCCACGTTCTGAACCAATTGAAAAATCATAAAATGACTAAGGTATGGAGAATAAAATGCTGCTTTTCTTGTTGATGATTAGTAGAGGCTCTATTGAAGGCCAAATGGGCGTGCTTACTCCTTGTCCCCGGTCTAGTCTCCAAGGCAAATTTTATATCTGCAGAGTAGACACAGTTTTTCTTTTCTTTTCTATTCTTCTTTCTTTCTTTCTTCTTTCTTTCTTTCTTTCTTTCTTTCTTTCTTTCTTTCTTTCTTTCAAGATTTATTTATCTGAGAGGAAGAGAGCACAAGCATGGGGTGAAGGAGCAGAGGGAGAGGGAGAGAAAGTCTTACGGAGACTCTGTGCTGAGCATGGAGCCCAGCTCCATGGGGCTTGATCTCACCACCCTGAGATCGTGACCTGAGCCAAAACCAAGAGCCACACACTCAACTGACTGTGCCATCCAGGCACCCCCAGGTACACTTTCTCAGGCTTCTGATACCCATTGGTCTGGGTAGAGAGGGAGAAAGACCAGATCTTCTGATGGATTAACTATTCCCTTATTGAGAAATAAGGACCAATGGCTGTTGTTCATGGACCAGGAAACTCATTCCACCTCAGTAGGGAGATGTAAGAGTCAAAGGGCTGACGGGAAATGTTTGGGAAAGAATGGCTTCTCATGGTCAGCAGGTGTAGGGAAAGGGTATTCTCTGACACATCAGGAGATGCAGACCCAGCTGTGGGCTTTGTGGATGAGTTGGGATTTCCCTCCATCACTGTTATGTGTTGACTGTTGTCTAGCCCCTGTCTGTTTTTTTTTTTTTTAATGTTATATTGGTCATCATACGGTACATCATTAGATTTGGATGTAGTGTCCCATGATTCATTGTTTGCATATAACACCCAGTACTCCATGCAATCTGTGCCCTCCTTAATACCCATCACTAGGCTCACACATCCCCCGCCACCTCCCTCCCTTCTAAAATCGTCAGTTTGTTTCCCAGAGCCCATAGTCTCTCATAGTTCATATCCTCCTCCAATTCCCCCGCCTCATTATTCCCTTCCTTCTCCTAATGTCCTCCATGCTATTCCTTATGTTCCACAAATAAGTGAAACCATATGATAATTGACTTTCTCTGTTTGACTTTTTTTCACTCAGCATAATCTCCTCCAGTTCCTTCCATGTTAATGCATGGCTGAGTAATATTCCATTGTGTATATGGACCATATATTCTTTATCCATTAATCTGCTGAAGGGCATCTAGGCTCTTTCCACAGTTTGGCTATTGTGGATATTGCTCCTATGAACACTGGGGTGCATATGGTCCTTCTTTTCATTACATCTGTATTTTCGGGGTAAAAACCCAGTAGTGCAATTGCTGGGTTATAGGGTTTGTCTCTGGTCTTAACGTGCAATCATTCAAGGGAAATCACAGTCTGATATCCTGCTGGAAAGGTGATGAGTGGTCACCTGGATCCAAGACATCTGGTTGGGTTCTACTTATGAGTCATTTGAATAGAGTCTACTTATGTAGGGAGGCAAACAGAAGTCATTCCCTAATCGGTTTGAACTGGGGATGGAATTGTTTCTCCAATGATTCGGAGTAAGGAGCAGGGTAAGCCAGATGTTGGTTGGACCTTGAGCAGCAGAGAAAGCTGGGCTTGGCTGTTGCTGCTGCAGTCTTGGTTGATATTATGTGCAGGCAGGGAATTGGGGCATTAAGATTGACAAGTATCATCCCAGGTGCAGGCGGTTCAAGAGGAACAATTCATCTTTGTTCTTTATCTTTGGCTGAGAAATCTTCCTGGTAGCTTTTTAAGGCTAAGTACTAGGGCTGTTTCCTTGGTTACAAAGACTCCCTCACTAGGGCAAGGGTGTGGTGCATGTACCAGGGGGTATGCAATGTGGCAAATTGTAAGTGTGTGTGTATTAGTGTCCCAGGGGTAGTATGCAGTGTGGCAAATTGCAAGTGTGTGTGTATTAGCGTCCCAGGGGTATGCAGTGTGGCAAATTGCAAGTGCGTCCCAGGGCTGTCATACAAAGGACCACAAACTAGGAAGCTTAAAACAGCAGAAATTCACTTGCTTATAGTTCTGGAAGACGGAAGTCCAAAATCAAAGTGTGGCCCGTGTCATGTTCTCTCTGAAGGATTGAGGAGAGGACCCTTTTATGCCTCTTCCTAGCTTCTGGTGGCTTTCCAGCAGTCTTTGGCATTACTTAGTCTGGAGATGCCTCACTCCACTCTCTGTCTCCGTTTCCCCGTGGTCTGTTCCTCTGGGTCTCTGTGCAAATTTCCTTCTTTTTATAAACACGCCAAACATTGGATTAGGGCCCCGACTCCCAATGCAGTATGACCTCATCTTAACTTTTGATCACATCTGCAAAGATCCTATTTATAAAGAAGATGACACTCACAAGTTCCAGGTGGATGTGAAATTGGGCGCAACACTGTCCAACACAGTACAGTGCTGATGTATGGATATATGTGCGCGAAATTCATCCCAAACAGACTTTGCACACTTCCATTTCTTTCTGCCTCCCCTATTGCTGCCTTAACTCAGACCCCATGAATTCTCCAGTGTTTGAAGACTTTACGAAGTGGTGCCTGGGTGGCTCAGCTGGCTAAGCACCTGACTTCAGCTCTGGTCATGATCTCAGGGTCCTGGGATTGAGCTCCGTGTTGGGTTCCCTGCTCAGAGGGGAGCCTGCTGCTCCTTCTGCCTCTGCCCCTGCCCGGCCCTTGCGCTCTCTCTCTCTCTCTCAAATACATAAATAAAATCTTTAAAAAATAAGATTTTATAAAATACTCTCATATTCCTTATTTCATCTGATCCTATCAATTGCCCAATTATTTTCCCAACTGTCAGAAAGGAATTAAGGCTCCAAGAGGTTAAGTCACTTTCTGAAGATCACACAGGTTGTGTGTGTCACGAAGAGGTCTGTCTGGTTCGTGCTTGATCCACACGGCTGCCTGTAACTTCTAGCTGCAAAAGTCAGCATGATTCTTCTGTTATTTTCCAAACCTCTTTCCTAATGAAGGGAAAGTCTTTCTTTTTTGCAATTTAAGGCTGCTTGGCAATGTTCCCCTTTCAGAGACCCATCAGTCAACCAAAAATCCAATGGACCAAACAATACTGAGTACCTACTATATTTGAAGCAGCATTCCTCGGCCCTGAGAATAGAGTGGTGAAGACAGTCCGTAGTCTAGCAGTGACCAAGACAGATATGCAAACAAATACACAGATCAAAAGATACTTAGAAATTGTGATGGTTATTCAGGGAGCAAATGGAGGGTCAGGGATTTCCTTTAGATTGGGAGGGCTCAGGGAGAACTCTGGGAAGGTGACATTAGAATAGGGATCTGAAGCACCAGTCGGGTTAGCTGAAGAAGGGGCATGGAATGTTCCAGGCAGGGCAAGATGCCAAGTTTTAAAGGAGCTTGGTGGTTTTGAGGGGATGAGGGGAAGTTGATATAGTTGGCAAAGCAAGAAAGAACCAGGGAGATCAGTGAGGAGAGCTTACAAGGATGGTAGAGATGTGAGGGAAGCTTAGGTTTTGGAAGGGAGATGGTAAGAAAAGGTGGAGTTGGAGAGAGATCTTTGGAGAGGGAACCAAAGAGGCGAAGGGGACCATCCTGGTTCCTAGTGCAGATAGGTGGGCTTCGGACATGCTGTGATTGATTTCTTTTCTATTGATGACTCATGTTCAATGACTTATCGATGACACATGGCTCACGTTCACATTTGCAGGTGAGGAATGACAGGTGACATTAGGAAGGAGTGCCCTGCATCCTGATCACAGCTTTGGGGACCTGTTCACCATCATGCAGCACCCCTGAAGTCTACCGACTGAGGTCATCATCTGTTTTTGCTGTCAGAGCTCATGGGATTGCTGTCGAAATGAAGCCAGCCAGAGTCGCAGCCTACAAATCCAGCACAGTCCATCCACATTCCCCACTCATTTCTTTTTCTTTCTTTTCTTTTTAAGATTTATTTATTTATTTGAGAGAGAGCATATGAGTGGGGGGAGGGGCAGAGGGAGAAGCAGACTCCCTGTTGAGCCCAGAGCTACATGCAGGGCTCCATCCTAGGCCCCCAGGATCATGACCTGAGCTGAAAGGAGACACTCAACTGACTGAGACACCTAGGTGCCCCTCCTCACTCATTTCTAAACACAAGCAGATTTCAGAACATTGGTTTAATTCAGGTGGAAAACTTCCTCAATCCTTTTTTTTTTTCGGTATTTTATTTATTTGAGACAGAGTGAGAGAGAGTGAGACTGCACAAGTGGGGAGAATGGCAGAGGAAGAGGGAGAAGCGGACTTTCCGCTGAACAAGGAGCCTGATGTGGGACTCGATCCCAGGACCCTGAGATCACTACCTGAGCCAAATTAACTGAGACAATTAACTGACTGAGCCACCCAGGCACCCTGTTGAATTTTAACATTTACAGAAAAGTGTGCAAATGAAGTGTGCACATTGGTGAATTTTCACAAAGGAAACATACCTTGTGACCAGAATCAAGAAGCAGAGCTGTATCCCAAAAGCCTCTCTAGTGTTCCAGTCACCAACCCCTGTCCCCTCATCCTCACTGATGGTAATCACTGTCCTGTCTCTAACACTACAGCTTCATTCTGCCTTTTCCTGAACTGGTATGAAGTCCTATAGACCCTACATTATGGACATTTACTTATCCTCACTGCTGTATAGTATTCCCTTCTGTAGTAGATTTTATTTGTCCATTCTTCTGTAGGAAGACATTAGGTTGTTTCTAGGTTTTGGTGATTATGAATAGGGCTGTTATAAATATCCTGATGTAGGCCTTTAGGTGAAAGAGCTCAGTAAGTATTTGATGAAAGAGTAATTACTTACTGCAGGAGAAGTCACTCATTTTATAAAGTACTTGATAAGGGAAGCCTCTAAACCCATTACACAGAGGGAATGTTCATGGGAGTTTGGGGCAGAAGCTGGGTGTGCAAGAGGGATCCTGAGAAAGCAGTCCTTAAGGAACAAAGGAGGAGATGACACCATGACTGAGTCCACAGAAAGGCCTAGAAGGCATGGATGGGATCAAGGCAGAATGTGAGTGAGGAGCCACAGACTTGAATGGCCAACAACACTTGGTCTTCATCTAGAAGCAACAAGGAGTTGTGGATGGTTCTGGAGCTTGAGAACATGGTTAGGTTCTCTTCCTCACTTCCTTTTCCCCTCTGTCTTCCTTCCTTCCTTCCTCCCTCCCTTCTTTCCTTTCCTTCCCTTGATTTTTAAAATTTATTTATTTTAGAGGCGGGGGAAGGGCAGAGGGGGAAGGAGAGGGACAAGCAGACTCTTCACTGGAGCGCTAAGCCCGATGTGGGGCTTGATCTCATGACTCTAGGTGCCGCTCCGCACTCACTCAGATCCAGATCTGAGCCAAAATTGAGAGTCATACATTTAACCGACTGTGCTACCACCCAGGGTTCCTCTCTCTTTCTTTTCAAGTGAAATTTAGTTGTCCATGGTTGCCATGGTAAGTTGCGGTGCGAGGGGAGGGACAACCACCAGGAATCAAGGAGCCAGGGTAGGAGGTTGCTGCGCTGTTAGTTTAAGCTGCGTGTTCCTGAAGTTGTTGGTAGTGTGGAAAAGACCGGGTGGGAGGAACACCGAGCAGGAATAAGGTGAAATAGTAGTGAGGGGCCATATTTAAACATGGTTGCCAGGGTTTGGGCTTGTGACAGAATAGGTTCAAGCCAGGTGGGTTAGTGAATCTGGGGAGTGAGTGGGAGAGGGGGTGTCACCTAATGGCTTCTTTTTCCTCAAGAACAGTTCAAGGTGGAGGTTATGGGTTAGGGAGGGGGGCGTTTGGTGGAGCAGGAGAATCTAAGGGAGAAATCACATACAAAACAGTGGGTTTTGAATAAAACACAAAGTATCACAAGTATCTGGGTAGAAGACCACAAACCTCCAGAATAAACCCTAATTATTTTTCAATCAGTTGTTAACGAAATACTAGCTTTCTTTTTAACCTTTCAAAGCTGTCATTTGTTGCATTTTTAATGTGAAATCTCTCGAGTCCTTTCGACCTGGCCTGTTTGAAGTGTGGGTGTCATCTGGTTTCCCTGCTGTGTCTGTTTTATTGTTTTTCTCAAATAGTCAGCTTTTGACTTTCCTTTTCTTTTATCATATACTTTTGTTTCCAATTTATTAACTTCTTTTGTCTTTGGTTTTTATTCTGTTGTCCTTTCCCTAAATATCTGCAAGCTTAGCTCATTAATTTCCAATAGTTCTTCTTCTCTAATACAATCTTTAAAGCTGTAATGGCCCTTTAAACACATTTGGTCAATTCCACAAGTTCGACTTATAGTGTTCTTGTTATTGTATAGTTATATATATTTTATCATTCCTGTCTGCTTCCTTCTTTGATCTTTGAGATTTTTAAGAAGTGTATTTTATAATTTCTGACTATCATTTTCTTTGGCTGTTTTTCTTCAATCAATTGGACTGTGATTGAGCACATGGCTGCTATGATTGTCTCTCTTTTCACGGATGTTAGCAAACACTCATGATCATGGTCTAGGTCGGGGTCAACACATGACAGTGACCGCTGTAAGCCAAATCCTGACTGCTCCTGTTTTTTGTAAATACAGTCTAACTGGAATTCCTTTATGTATTGTTTATATTTGCTATTCCTTTATGTATTGTCTATTCCTTTATGTGTTGTTTATACATAAGAGGGAATATTTCTTTATTTGTTGTCTATATCTGCTTTTGAGCTACACCAGCAGAACTGAGTAGTGACAAAAGTTCTATGACCCATGAAGCCTCAAATACTTACTAGTTGGCTTTCTAAGAAAAAAATTGCCAACTTTTGTACTAGATCCATTATTCTAGTAGAGCTGCAAAATGGTGATTTTGTATTCCTTTTAAAAATAAATCTAGTTCTGGGCACCTGGGTGGCTTAGTCATTGAGTATCTGCCCTTGGCTCAGGTCATGATCCCAGGGTCCTGGGATCAAGCCCCGCCTCGGGGTCCCTGCTCATGGGAAGCCTGCTTATCCCTCTCCCACTCCCCCTGCTTGTGTTCCTTCTCTTGCTGTGTCTCTCTCTGTCAAATAAATAAGTAAAATCTTTAAAAAAATAAAAAAAGTAAAATAATTCTAATTCTATAACCTTTTTCCATTGGTGAGCTGGGGTTTGTCCATAAAGAGAAATTTCCCTACCCAATTATTTGGTTAGCCCAAGGGATTGTTAATACAAAAAAGGCTGGAAAATGCTGTGTTTTCCCCTTCCTTTTTATTTATTAGTTTAAACAAATTAAATTTATTTCCTTAAAATTCACATTTAAAAGTTACCATCATGATATATTTGATGATGTATTTCACTCCATTGCAATTCTTAGCTGGTATATTTGCTATCACACCTGACGTGTTTTAATGTTGTAAATACATTTTCTGTGCTTTCCTTGGCTGCAGTTACTATTCTTACTGATGCTCAAATTGTCCCATCTTTGAACAATGGGAGTCTCTTGGTCTGGGCTCCTGAATCCTTTTGATGTGACTCATGTCATCTTTTAAAAAAAATTTATTAACATATAACGTATTATTTGCCACAGGGGTACAGGTCTATGAATCGTCAGTCTTACACATTTCACAGCACTCACCATAGCACACACCCTCCCCAATGTCCATAACCCAACCACCCTATCCCTACCCCCCATCCCCCAGCAACCCTCGATTTGTTTTGTGAAATTAGGAGTTTCCTATGGTTTGTCTCCCTCCCGATCCCATCTTATTTCATTTTTAACCTCCCTACTCCCCACGACCCCCCGCCCTGCCTCTCAAATTCTTCATATCAGAGAGATCATATGATGATTGCCTATCTCTGATTGATTTACTTCACTCAGCATAATACCCTCTAGTTCCATCCATGTTGTTGCAAATGGAAAGATTTCATTTCTTTCAATGGCTGCATAGTGTTCCATTGTGTATATATATACCACATCTTCTTTATCCTTCATCTGTTGATGGACATCTAGTTTCTTCCCATAGTTTAGCTATTGTGGACATTACTCCTATAAACATTCAGGTGCATGTGCCCCTTCGGACCACTACATTTGTATCTTTAGGGTAAATACTCAGTAGTACAGTTGCTGGGTTATAGGGTAGCTCTATTTTTAACTTTAAAGGAACCTCCATACTGTTTTCCAGAGTGGCTGCACCAACTTGCATTCCCACCAACAGTGTAGGAGGGTTCCCTTTCTCTGCATCCTTACCAACATCTGTCATTTCCTGATTTGTTAATTTTAGTCATTCTTACTGGTGTGAGGTGATATCTCATTGTGGTTTTGATTTGTATTTCCCTGATGCTGAGTGATGTTTGAGGACTTTCTCATGTGCTGTTGGCCCTTTGGATGTCTTCTTTGCAGAAATGTCTGTGCATGTCTTCTACCCATTTCTTGATTGGGTTATTTGTTCTTTGGGTGTTGAGTTCTGCAAATTTTTTATAGATTTTGGATACTAGCCCTTTATCTGATATGTCATTTGTGAATATCTTCTCCCATTCTGTCAGTTGTCTTTTGGTTTTGTTGACTGTTTCCTTTGCTGTTCAAAAGCTTTTGATCTTGACAAAGTCCCAATAGTTCATTTTTGTCCTTGCTTCCCTTGCCTTTGGCCGTGTTTCTAGGAAGAAATTGCTGTGGCTGAGGTCAAAGAAGTCACTGCTTGTGTTCTCCTCAAGGATTTGGATGGATTCCTATCTCACATTGAGGTCTTTCATCCAGCTTGAGTCTATTTTTGTGCGTGGTGTAAGGAAATGGTCCAGTTTCATTTTTTCTGCATGTGACTGTCCAATTTTCCCAACACCATTGGTTGAAGAGACTGTCTTTTTTCTATTGGACATTCTTTCCTGCTTTGTCAAAGATTAGTTGACCATAGAGTTGACAGTCCATTTCTGGACTCTCTGTTCTGTTCCATTGATCCATGTGTCTGTTTTTGTGCCAGTACCATACTGTCTTGATGATGACAGCTTTGTAATAGAGCTTGAAGTCTGGAATTGTGATGCCACCAACTTTGGCTTTCTTTTGCAACATCCCTCTGGCTATTCGGAGTCTTTTCTTATTCCATATAAATTTTAGGATTATTTGTTCCATTTCTTTGAAATAAAAAAGATGATTTTTTGATAGGGATTGCATTAAATGTGTAGGTTGCTTTAGGTAGCATAGACATTTTCACAATATTTCTTCTTCCAATCCATGAGCATGGAACATTTTTCCATTTTGTTGTGTCTTTCTTAATTTCTTTCATGATTGCTTTATAGTTTTCTTAGTACAGATTCTTTGTCTCTTTGGTTAGGTTTATTCCTACATATCTTATGGTTTTGGGTGCAATTGTAAATGGGATCAACTCCTTAATTTCTCTTTCTTCTCTCGCTTTTGGTATATAGAAATGCAACTTATTTCTGTGCATTGATTTTATATCCTGACACTTTACTGAATTCCTGTATGAGTTCTAGCAGTTTTGGAGTGGAGTCTTTTGGGTTTTCCACATAAAGTATCACAACATCTTCAAAGAGTGAGAATTTGACTTCTTTGCTGACTTGGATGCCTTTTATTTGTTTTTGTTGTCTGATTGCTGAGGCTAGGACTTCTAGTACTATGTTGACTAGCAGTGGTGATGGTGGACAGCCCTGCCGTGTTCCTGACCTTAGGGGAAAAGCTGTCAGTTTTTCCCCATTGAGGATGACATTCACTGTGGGTTTTTCATAGATGACTTTGATATTGAGGTATGTACCCTCTGTCCCCACACTGTGAAGAGTTTTGATCAAGAAAGGATGCCATACTTTGTCAAATGATTTTTCAGCATTTGTTGAGAGTATCCTATGGTTCTTGTTCTTTCTTTTATTAATGTATTGTATCACATCGATTGATTTGTGGATGTTGAACCAATCTTGCATCCCAGGAATAAATTCCACTTTGTCATGGTGAATAATCCTTTAATGTACTGTTGGATCCCATTGACTAGTATTTTGTTGAGAATTTTTGCATCTGTGTTCATCAAGGATATTGGTCTTTAATTCTCCTTCTTGATGGGGTCTTTGTCTGGTCTTGGGATCAAAGTAATGCTGGCCTCATAAAATGAGTTTGGAAGTTTTCCTTCCATTTCTATTTTTTTGGAACAGTTTTGGGAGAATAGGTATTAACTCTTCTTTAAGTGTTTGGTAAAATCCCCCTGGGAAGTCATCTAGCGTTGGGCTCTTGTTTGTTGGGAGATTTTTGATGATTGCTTCAATCTCCTTATTGGTTCTGGGTCTGTTCTGGTTTTCTATTTCTTCCTGGTTCAGTTTTGTAGTTTATATGTCTCTAGGAATTCATCCATTTCTTCCAGATTGTCAAATTTGTTGCTCATAATATGTTCTTGTAATTGTAATATGTAATTGTTTTTCTTTGGTGTTGGTTGTGATCTCTCCTCTTTCATTCATGATTTTATTAATGTGGGTCCTTTCTCTTTTCTTTTTGATAAGTCTCGCTAGGGATTTATCAATCTTATTAATGCTTTCAAAGAACTAGATCCTAGTTTCATTGATTTGTTCTACTGTTCTTTTGGTTTCTATTTCACTGATTTCCGTTTTGATTGTTATTATTTCTCTTCTCCTGTGGGGTTTAGGCTTTCTTTGCTGTTCTTTCTCCAGGTCCTTTAGGTGTAGGGTTAGGTTGTGTACTTGAGACCTTGTTTCTTGTGAAAGGCTTGTATTGCTATGTACTTTCCTCTCAGGATGGCCTTTGCTGTGTCCAAAACATTTGGAACAGTTGTGTTTTCATTTTCATTTGTTTCCATGAATTTTTAAAATTCTCTTTAATTTTCTGGTTGACCTATTCATTCTTCAGTAGGACGCGCTTTAGCCTCCATGTATTTGAGTTCTTTCCAACTTTCCTCTTGTGATTGAGTTCTAGTTTCAAAGCATTGTGGTCTGAAAATGTGCAGGGAATGATCCCAATCTTTTGGTACCAGTTGAGACGTGATTTGTGAGCCAGGATGTGATCTATTCTGGAGAATGTTCAATGTACAGTAGAGATAATGTGTATTCTGTTGCTTTGGGATGGAATGTTCTGAATATATCTGTGATGTCCATCTGGTCCAATATGTCATTTAAAGCTTTTATTTCCTTGTTGATCTTTTGCTTAGATGATCTGTTCATTTCAGTGATGGGGGTGTTAACATCCCCTACTATTATCATATTATTGTTAATGTGTTTCTTTTGATTTTGTTATTAATTGATTTATAGAATTGGCTGCTCCCATGTTAGGGGCATAGATATTTAAAATCGTTAGATCTTCTTGTTGGACAGACCCTTTAAGTATGATATAGTGTCCTTCCTCATCTCTTATTATGGTCTTTGGATTAAAATCTAATTTATCTGATATAAGGATTGCCACCCTAGCTTTATTTTGATGTCCATTAGCATGGTAAATTTTTTTCCACCCCCTCGCTTTCAACCTGGAGGTGTCTTTGGGTCTAAAATGAGTTTCTTGTAGACAACATATCAATGGGTCTTGTTTTTTTATGCATTCAGATACCATGTATCATTTGATTGGAGTATTTAGCCCATTTACATTTAGGGTAACTATTGAAAGATATCAATATTGTGCCTGTAGTGTATTGTCTGTAAGGTGAAAGTTACTGTATATTGTCTCTGTTCCTTTCTGGTCTGTTACTTTCAGGCTCTCTCTTTGCTTAGAGGACCCCTTTCAATATTTTCTATAGGGCTGGTTTGGTATTTGCAAATTCTTTTAGTTTTTGTTTGTCCTGGAAGCTTATTATCTCTCCTTTTATTTTCAATGACAGCCTAGCTGGATATAGTATTCTTGGCTGCATATTTTTCTTGTTTAGTTCTCTGAATATGCCACGCCAGTCCTTTCTGGCCTGCCAGGTCTCTGTGAATAGGTCTGTTGCCAATCTAATATTTTACCATTGTAGGTTACAGACCTCTTGTCCCGAGCTGCCTTCAGGATTTTGTCTTTGTCACTAAGACTTGTAAGTTTCAGTTAGATGATGGGGTGTGGAGCTACTTTTATTGATTTTGAGGGGGCTTCTCTGTGCCTCCTGGATTTTGATGTTTGTTCCCTTTGCCAAATTAGGGAAATTCTCTGCTATAATTTGCTCCAATATACCTTCTGCCCCTCTCTTTTTCTTCTTCTTCTGAGATCCCAGTTGTTCTAATATTGTTTCATCTTATGGTATTATTTATCTCTCAAATTCTCCCCTCATGGTCCAGTAGCTGTTTGTCTCTCTTTTGCTCAGCTTCTTCATTCTCCATCATTTGGTCTTCTATGTCACTAATTCTCTCTTCTGCCTCATTTATCCTAGCAGTAAGAGTATCCATTTTTGATTGCACCTCATTAATAGCTGTTTTGATTTTAACTTGGTTAGATTTTAGTTCTTCTATTTCTCCAGAATGGGATTCTCTAATATCTTCCATGCTTTTTTTTTGAGCCCAGCTAGCACCTTTATAATTGTCATTCTGAGCTCTAGTTCTGACATATTACTAATGTCCGTATTGATTATGTCCCTGGCTGTTGGTACCTTTTTTTTTTTTTTTTAGTGAGTTTTTCCACCTTGTCATTTTATCCAAATAAGAATAGATGAATGAGGAACAAAATACTAAAAGGGTAACAATGACTCCAGAAAAATATACACTAATCAAATGAGAAAAGACCAAAAACTAGGGGGAGAAGAAAGGGGTAAAAAAGAATATATATAGTCTAGTGAATAGAACAGAGTCACTCACTTGATTTTGGGTGTATTTTGTTCTGTTAGAAGAAACTACCTCCCAAAATTTTTAAGAAAGGAAAACATATATATGTATATACACACACACACATATATATGTATGTATACATATATATGTATACACACACACGTATATATACACACACACATATATGTATGTATACATATATATGTATACATACATATGTATGTATACATATATATGTATATGTATATATGTATATATGTATATATGTATATGTATATGTATGTACATATATATGTATATGTATATGTATACATACATATATATGTATATATATATGTATATGTATATATGTATATACATACATATGTATGTATACATATATATACGTGTGTGTATACATATATATGTATACATACATATATATGTGTGTGTGTATACATATATATGTTTTCCTTTCTTAAAAATTTTGTATATATGTATATATGTATACATATATGTGTGTGTGTGTATATATATATATACGTGTGTGTGTGTGTATACTTATATATACACACACACATATATATACACAAAATAAGGGTAAACATGATGAAGGGATGGGCTATGACTGTAAAGATTAGAGTTAAAAAAGATTCTAAAAAATGATTTGATAAGAAGTTGGTTGAAAAAAGAAAAAAAAAGAGGAAAGAATGTGATCAGGCTGGAGACTAGAACAAAGCCATGCACTAGTTTTAGGGTATATTTTGATGTATTAGAATAAATTATATCCCATAATTTTAAAGAAAAAAAAACCCTAGATGTATACAAAAAATGAAGTTAAATATAATAAAGGGATAAAATATGACTCTAACAATGCAAATTTAAAAAAGATTTTTAAAAAGTTATTGATAAGATAAAATAGTTAAAGAACATTAGAGTAGGAAAGAGGAAAAATTAAAAAATAATAGAATAGAAAAAAAATTAAAAAAATTTGACTTTGAAAGACTAAAGGATCATGGGAAAAAAGCCATGAATTCTATGTATTGCTTTCCCTTAGCTCTGGAGTTCTGTAGTTCTCATTGATCCGTTAACTTGGTTTTGGCTGGATGTTCTTGCTGATCTTCTGGGGGAGGGGCCTGTTGCAGTGATTCTCAAATATCTTTGCTCAAGGTGGAATTGCACCACCCTTGCCAGGGGCCAGGCTAAGCAATCTGCATGGTTTTGGTCTCAGGAGCCTTTGTGCCCTGAACACTTTCTGTACAGCTTTGGAGGAAGGGAATGAAAATGGCGGCCTCCCAATTTCCATTCCAGAGGAGCCAAGAGCTCAGGTCCCCACTCCTCAGTGCACCCTCAGAGATAAGCAGTCAACCCCCCCTGACTCTTTGTTTCTGGCTTTGCTCCGAGCTCACCCGGCCTGTGACCGAAGATTTCTATCTCTGGCTCATGGGCCCATTTGGAGTCTCCAAACCCAGCAGATTCCTGCAACATGCTCCCACACCATTCCTCTCAGAGGAGGAAGGTGAATCTCCCCAGATCTGCTGTTTGTTGGGTCCTGCCTGAAGAACAGTGGCCCGACTGTGCTGTGGATCACCATTTAAGGTTACCCTGAGCTGAGAGCCATGCCTTGGCTCTGTCTTTGCATCTGACTTCCCCACTCTGATACCTGGGAGCTCTGCCACACTCAGACACACCTGGTCTTTTTGTGTCCCCACAGCTCCAGAGACCACACTGTCCCTTCCAAGGGTTCCACCTCCCACTTAGCCTCTGGAGTGACGTCCTTCAGTGGAATAGACTTCCAGAAGTTCTGATTTTGTGCTCCACTGCTCCACCACTTGCTGAGAGCTGGCTCCTCCCCCTGCAGTCTATCTTCCCCTCATTTTGGGTTCACGTCTCCGCATGTTCTACCTTCCGGAAAACAGTTGATTTTCTGTTCCTAGAATTGCTGCTCTTCTTCTCTTCTATCTCCTGTTGAGTTTGTAGGTGTTCAGAATGGTTTGATGTCTATCTAGCTGAACTCCTGGGACCTGATGGTATTTCAGTCTCCTACTCCTCTGCCATGTTGGTCCTCACCCCTCTTTGATAACTTCTTTGTCCTCTGGTATAACAATATGTTCCAGACTCTTCTTACATGCTTCCTGCTCCAGACCCGATAGACATTTTTACTTTTATTGGAGGGTTTAGTCTATTATTTAGTTTGGTTACTGGTATGCTTGGATTTACTCCTATCACTGTATGTTTTGCTTCCCATTTGATATTTTTTATGTTTCTTCCTTACATCTCTTTTCCTGTGTTTTAGTTTCTTTGAGGTTTCTTTTGGTCTCCCTTAATTTTAACATACATTGTAACTAAACAAGTCTAAAGTTAAATTATGTGTCTAAACTCCTGAAAAATGCAAGGATTACTTGGACTATTGTACCCTTATGTCCTTCCTTTGACCTCATATGTTATTCTTGTCCCTTATTCACATTCAACCTTGTTTTTATCCCCAATTAATCACCAGGGTTTAATTGAATAATTGATTTATTATTAACTTGTAAATGCTGGCTTAGATTTGTCCATTAAAAAAAAAACCCAATTTCCTTGTTAACTATTCTTTCTAGAACCTTTTTTTTCATTTCTGTTTCCTTTCAGAGGAAATACACACATTAGTAACTTTCCTCAGTGAAAATATGTTAGTGATAAACTTGGGTTTGCCTCCTTTTCTGTAAAAACTTGTTTTAGCTTGGCTGTAGGTCTCTGCCTCTCTCAGCTCCACTCCATTCTGTTGCCTCATTCTTGGGGACCCTCAGCATATGATGGCCAAGATATTGCCATGCTTGCTTTGTTCTGACAGCCAGTGATCCCAGAGACCAGGAGCTTCTTCTTTCTGATGGTGTTCCTGAGAGGGCTATGATTTTCTCTTGATGTTCATGAGCTTCTCTCTTAACTCACTGTGTAGCTGGAGGCTGAAATGTCCTGCTTGTCCAGGCATAGGAGACATGGGGACATTGCCACTAGAACAGTGTTGAGGATGACAGAGAAGTGGCTCTTTAAGGAGGTGTTGGAGTGCCCGCAGCGTCTGTCCACCATGATTATTGTATTGGTTCTAGTTAACATTATGGGGCAACAATGTTATTATGTGTGCCTTTCCTAAAAGTACATGAATAGTTCAGTATTTGGTCAGGCAGGCTTGTGGATAAAAAGGAACAGAGTGTGGATTCAGTGTCCATTCCCTGATTAGCCTCCCCAACCACCCATGCAAGTAGGGGGGACCTGTGAGGGCTTGAGGTGACCTGGTGGGTGTCTGCTAAAATACCCCTTCAAGAGGGACCTGCCCTGAGCAGCACAGTCAGCTGATGGCGGCAGGGCTCTTGGGATCCACTGCAGTGCTGGAGGGGAAGCCTGAACCGAGCTCAGGGAAGCTATGAGGACTGCCATATCTGCTCAGGCCTGGGCCCTTGTCCAGGCCTTCTTCACTCTGGAGCTCCTTACTGGGCTGGGTGAAAAGTTCTGAGTTGCACTGTAGTGTGAGGCCCTTCAATTCAATTTTTCTCTCTCCCTTCCTCCCTTTACTCAGGTCAGACCAGCATCAAGGTCTGGGGGCCTTTCTCTGCCTACTCCCACTCCCTCTTCCTTCAGGTTACACAACCATTCCCTGCACAAGAGTTTCTCACACTGCTCACTCAGTGTTGGTGTCAGTTTCCTGGAGGAGCTGAATTGATACAGGTGCCTTTTGGCCCCTGGCTGCTTTCTTCCTTTTCCTTTTCTTCCTTTCTGTTGAAAAATCCTCTCTTTTCCCTCATTTTCTAATTCTGCATCCACTTAAAGTGAAACAATAGTTCTTATGAGAAGACAAAGGGGACTTTCAATTCCTGCTCAAAAATTTCCTCTTGGAAGCTGTATTAGTCTAGAGAAACAGAACTAGTAGGGTATGTGTGTGTGTGTGTGTGTGTGTGTATAGACACACACACACACATCCTATTGGTTACATATATAAAATATCCAGAGCAGGCCAGCAGGCTGGAGACCCAGGGATGGGTTGATATTGCAGCTTGAGTTTGAAGAAACTTTGCTGGCAGAATTCCCACTTCCTCAGGGGATCTCAGTCTGTTTTCTCTTAAGATCTTCAACTGATTGGATGAGGCCCACCCACATTAAGCAGGTGTGGTGGTTGACTGAAACTCTACTGACCTAAATGTTAATCTTACCTAAAAAATAGCTTTCACCTCATTTTTTAAATTTAATTTTATTTTTTCAGTGTTCCAAGATTCATTGTTTATGCACCACACCCAGTGCTCCATGCAATATGTGCTCTCCTTAATACCCACCACCAGGCTCACCCATTCCCCCACTCTCCTCCCCTCTAAAACCCTCAGTTTGTTTCTCAGGGTCCACAGTCTCTCATGGTTCATCTCTACCTCTGATTTCCCCCAACTCACTTTTCCTTTCCTTCTCCTAATATCCTCCATGTTATTCCTTATATTCCACATGTAAGTGAAACAATATGATGATTGACTTTCTCTGCTTAACTTATTTCACTCAGCATAATCTCTTCTAGTCCCATCCATGTTGATACAAAAGTTGGGTATTCATCCTTTCTGATGGCTGAGTAATATTCCATTGTATATATGGACCATATCTTCTTTATCCATTCATCTGTTGAAAGGCATCTTGGTTCTTTCCACTGTTTGGCGATTGTGGACATTGCTGCTATGAACATTGGGGTGAATGTGGCCCTTCTTTTCACTACATCTGTATCTTTGGGGTAAATATCCAGTAGTACAATTGCAGGGTCATAGGGAAGCTCTATTTTTAATTTCTTAAGGAATCTCCACACTGTTTTCCAAAGTGGCTGTACCAACTTGCATTCCCACCAAGAGTGTAAGAGGGTTCCCGTTTCTCCACATCCTCTCCAACATTCGTTGTTTACTGTTTTGTTAATCTTAGCCATTCTAACTGGTGTAGGTGGTATCTCAGTGTGGTTTGGATTCGAATCTCTCTGATGTTTGACCAGATCCCTGGATACCATGAGCTAGCCAACTTGACATATAAAATTAACCATCATAAGAATTATCTGGTCTGAGTTCTGAATGCTTTCAGATAACCTGTAGTGAGCCTATAGGGGGATAGCTTAATATGCCCTGATTTTTAACATTTGGTACCTTCTGGGCTAGTATTATTTGCCAAAGAGAACCTCACAATTGTGCACTTCTAAGTCTTCAGAAAATAAATGTTTGAGCCTTTCTACTGTCTCTGTTGCAACTGCTCAGCTATGCCATACTATATGAGAGTAGTCGTGGACTACAGCTTAACAAATGAGTATGCTCTGTTCCAATAAAACCTTACTGATGGAAACGGAAATGTGAATTGTATGTCGTTCTCACTTGAATTGTATTCTTCTTTGAAATTGTATTCTTCTTTGGATTCCTCCCTTTGCCTTCCCTCTTAATCATCTAAGAATGTTAAGTGCCTTCCTGCTTTTAGCCACACAAAGTAGGTGGTGGGAAGCTGTGGTTTGCAACCCTTGCTCTCTGCCATTGCTCTCTCCATGAAAATTCACCTGTCTCTTGTGCTTTCAGTGTGCTGCTTATTTCCAGGTGTCAGTTTTTTATTTTTTAATATTTTACTTATTTATGAGAGAGAGAGAGAGAGAGAATGCATGAGCAGGAGGAGGGGCAGAGAGAGAGAGAGAGAATATTAAGCAGATTCCCCACTGAACAAAAAGTCCGATGTGGGGCTCAATCCCAGGACCCCAAGATCATAACCTGATTTGAAGGCAGGTGCTTAACTGACTGAGCCACCCAGGCATCCCTCAATTCAAGTCTTTAATGAAACAATCTGCTTTGGGAACACAAGATACCAACTTCCTCTGCAAACATGCATGTTCACTGAGACTTCTGGGAGGAATTTCTCCCTCAAAGAAGGATATAATGTTAAAGTTTCTTTTTGGGGTGTTAGGGAGATTCTTTTGTCTGGAAGAAGGTTTTGGTCTCGTACCATAGCTCCATGGACATGTCGGGTAGTACAAGTAGAAGATGTCTTACTTAGATTGTCTATTTCTGATCGAGTCATTTATTTATTCATCTCCTCAGCATCCATGAAGTGATCTAGGAGATAGATACCCTACTCATAATAGAAAATTTTTAGCAAATGACAGTTTCGCCTTTGGTGATTTCTGAAACAAAGCTTTTGCTTTGCAACAGCCTTCTCACTCCTCCAACCCTAGGAAATGCTATCTATCCTGTCAAACTCAGGGCAGAAGACAGTCCTTTGGGAACCCTCTGACTTTTCCTTCCTATCGAGAGAATGAGCTAGTTCTCCCTCTAAATTACTCCTAATCCCATTGTCCTTCCTTTTCTGCCTGTTTTATTGATTGATGAGCTATATATTCCCTTATTTGTCTCTTAGCATTAGACTCTTAGCATCTCGAGGAGCTGCCTTACTCATTTCTGTGTCCCAGAGACTGATACACAGTAGGTGCCCAATAAACATGTGCTGAAATTATTTCCTCATTCAACAGATATTTTGGAGTCCTTCCGATGTGCCAGGCCCTGCTCTGGACAGTGAACAAAATAGACAAGATCCCTGCCTTCTCGAGCTTCCACTGTAATGGAGTAGGAGGTTGGAGACAGGAAAACTTAAGTGAGAAAATGGCATAGTGTGGTAGAAGGTGGTGTCTGCTATGGAGAAAAATAAAGCAGGAAGAAGAGGCAGGAAGCACTGGGGAGTTGGGGTGGGGCTGTAATTACAAGCAGGATGATCAGCAAAGATGGGAAGGCCCTGGGGAGGAACCACCTTGCTATTGGGTGAAAGAAAGTCAGCATAAAAGCCCTGAGGTGTGTGCCTAAAATGTCCTAGAAACTGCACAAAGGCTGACATAGCCAGAGCTGAGTGAGCAAAGGGAAGAAATAAATTGTACTGCATAGATTTGAAAGATGAAGAGAGCAAAGATGATTTTCAGAGATCTGGTGATGAAAAGGGAAACTGAAGTTCAGGGAAGGGGATGATTTTTTTCCCAGATTGTATAATACAGCTGATCAGTGTTGGAGCTGGGGTCCTGGGGCCAGACCCCGATCTTTGCCACAGAGGACATTGCAGAGCTCCGCCCACAGGGGGACCAGCAGCCTGTCAACAGAGACAAAAGATTATCTTGCAGGGGTTTCTTCCTTATGTCCCATCCCGAACAAGAGGGGAGAGTAAGATCCACCCAGACACCGTGCCCAGTGAGACAGTGGTGGTCAAGCTTCACTGACCTCTGCCAGCAATTTTGAAGTTGCCCATATTTCTCTCACCTGGGATGTTTTCTTGCTCTGAAACCTTTCAGCAGAAGACAAGGTGTTGCCATGGGTGCATTCTAGGACACAGGTCTTTGCTAAAGTGTTCAGACATCCACTTCCCTTCAAAGCCAGGGACTGCCCTTGGGGATGAAACCATTCAGAGAGCATTTTCTATTTGCAAAACATTGCTCTGACATGCTATCATGTGTTTCTCACCACTGATCAGTGAGATTTGAGAGCTTTCTTGGATGTACCATTCATCCAGGAGAAAGATGTGGGCCAAGAGGGGCTGCTGATTCAGGGGCGGTCGTTCTCATGTGGGTGTGGAGTGGCATGATTCGATATGGTTTTTAGGAAGACCACTCCGAATGCAGCACAGAGAATGAGCAGAGAGGAGGGGCAAGTCAAAGTGGTCCCTCTGGACACAACATGAAGCAAGATGCATGGGAAGCTCAAGCGTGATGGAGACCCAGAGCTTGAGCACAGTATGCTGGGAGGGAAAGGGCAGCAGGGGCCAAACATGTGTGGACGTACAGGCTGCTTCAGTCTCATGAAGCTGAATGGATAAATCTAATTCTGGGGCACTAGATTGGGAATCCCACATGCTCAGATTTGTAATATATATTCTCCAGTGTCAGTTTTTATCAGTAAAAAGATTATGTATTGATTTTCTACAAGTTATTTCTCAATTAATTCAGAGCTGGGAAGGGAAGAGAGTATTGCTATCGGACCTCCTCAAAGAGTCAGGAGAACAGCCTTGCTGCTGGCCCTGACATTATCAAGCCATTGAATGAGTGCCAGCAACCACTTACCTCCAGATTACTTGATATGTGAGCAAGATTGAGCTCTGCTCATTTAATTCAGGGGTGTACATCAGGCTTTCTGATAAATCGAGTGAATGTATTCCCAATAGATAGAGGAAGGTCATGATACTGTTAAATCTAGACCCAGAGAGAGGACAGGACTGAGGGTTGGGGTTTGGGAGCCCTCAGTGTTTAGATGAGAGTGGAATTCATGAGTAGGTATTATGGGAGCACACAGGGTCACGTAACCAACACAGGGAAGCAAAGAAGGCTTCCTGGAGGAATGGTCATGTAAGTCATCTGAAAGGATGAGAAAAGAACACATTTTCTGGAGTAAGAGTGAGGATTTGGTGGATTGGATGGGGCTGGGTAGGCTATGGCCAAGGAGGCAGAGCAGCTGTGAGTGTGAAGGAACAAAGCCAGTAATAGCATACGTGCATGCTGGTGTTGCTTGTAAGGGGTAGTTTCAGCGAAGACAAATGCCGATAGAGATGTAGGTGGAGGCCAGAGGACAAAGGGACTTTTTGATACTATCGAAGTTATCAGGTGAGGAATGATGAAACATTGAATAATACCCTAATAGAGGACACAGACCAAGAAACTTGATTTGAGAGGAACTACTGAATAGGAAATGCAGAATTTGATAACCCTTTGGATGATGGGGTTGAAAGCAAGGTGAGGTCTGAAGCAATTTGTAGATTTCGGGGGACAGCGTGGTAGGCAGATGTGGTAAACCCCTGTGACAGTGTCAGAGCCCCCCACCATCTTCCTAGCTAAGAATACCTCTGTAACGCCCCACACATTTTGCAGGACGGGGGTGTGGGGGGTCTCTGTCACTGGGTCTGAATCTGCCCAGTGCTGTGGGAAGCGTGATGCTCTTCCTGATAAAGTGGCGATGCACAGCAGGCAATGCTTCTTCCCTCCTTCTTATGGCCTTGTATTCAGTAGCTTTACGAAACCTTGGTGTGATAAACAGGAGGAAAAAGTCAAGAGAACAGCCTTGCTGCTTGCCTTGACATTATTGAGTTATTGAATAAATGCCAGCAGCTACTTACCTCCAGATTACTTGATAAGTGAGCAAGAGAAAGCCCTGTTTGTTTAATTCAGGGGTGCACATCAGGCTTTCTGATAAATTGAGTGAATGCATTCTTAACCGATACAGGAAGGCGGCCGCCATAGAATTCTTCCAGGCTTCAGTTTTGACTCCGCCAGGAGGCAACGTGGCGTTAGGATCCGAGAACATGAGCTGTAGCACCAACTTGCCTGAACAGGGGTTTTGAGACCCTGAGCCTGCTAACAGTCTCCCTTGCAGAGTGGGGACAGTGGTAATTAACATCAGGATGTTACTGATGTGGGGGCGTGAAGTTTCCCTCTTATTTCTTTAAAATTAAAGAAACAAGGTTGCCTTCTGCAGCTTTATGTGGAACTCCTTCAAAGACAAGCTTGGAGTCTCAAATTCAAGCAGCAGCCCTACCACCAGCAATCTGTTTGATCCTGTGTGTCTCCTCCCCTCCCAGGGCCTCAGTTTCCCTTTTTGCTAAATGAAAGACTTGACCTAAAATATGACTTGTGAAGCTCCTGCTGGTTGGGGACGCTTGCTCTTAATGTTGCTTTCAAATCCTGCTGCTTGTAGTTTTTCTTTCTGCCAGAAGGTGGTACTATTGATCCCTTCGTGTTCAGGTACTTACTCCCGCTTATCCGCTTATCCGCGGTTTCCCTTCCTGAGGTGTCGCTCTCCCCCGGTGTCAGTCACCGCTGTCAGCCCCCTCTGGGAAGCGGATTACCCTGCGTGAAGGTGCACACGTCATTTCCTCGGCTTCATCCCCTCACGGAGGCACTTATTACCCTCTCACGTGGGCTCAGTAAGGGTGAGTACAGGACAGTAAGATTTTGAAAGAGAACGATCACATTCACATAACTTTTATGACAATAGACTGTTAAAATTGTTCTGTTTTATTTTTACTTACTGTTGTTAATCTCTTAATCTGCCTAATTTATAAACTACACTTCATCCTAAGTATATGCATGTCTAGGAAGAAATAGTGTATATAAGATTTGGTAGTACCTGCGGTTTCAGGCATGGGGTGGGGGTCTTGGATCACATGGGGGATAAGGGGGGACTACTCTTACCAAGAGCGCTCCATTTGCTTCAAGTTCTGGGAGACTCAAGTTGGCCCTTCATAGATGCTCCGAGTGTGACATTTTGGTTGTGGGGATCTCTTTGGAGGTCCTGCCTGTTCTTTGTCCTGTTCCCAGCCCCGTGACCCGGGCTGTAGTCTGGTTCAGTTTTTTCAAGTCTCAGAGTACCGGTCAGAACTGTTCTAGTTTCACTGGCCTCAGCTCAGGGTCACAAGAGGGAGGCTGGGGGGTCTTTGGACCACTTCGGGTTGTGGGGGATAACAGAGGACTTAGGGCGGGCCCCCCAAGACTGACTGGTGCAGGTTTGTGCCTGGGACTGGACCAGATGAGGGCCTTGGCAGAAATGACAAGCTGGGTTTGACCAGGACTCACAAGACCATTTCTTACCCCTTACCTCAGACCCGTCATGTCCCCAAGTTCCTTCCAGCCCCTGCCTGCTGGAGATGCTCCTCATTATTGGAACTCCAGGTCTGACTCTCCAGATCCAGCTGGAAGCATCAGGCTTCAGGGGTGGCCAAGAATCCTCATCTCACCTGAATTTTGGTGGGGTTGATGGTTTGGGTGTCACTGAGGAAGCACTGACCTGTCTTAACTGTTTGTACCCAGGAGAAATCCCCAGGAGGTGGTCTTGGTGTCCTGTCACAACAACCAGAGGGGTGAACCCTTGATGGTGTAGACTGTCACCATCGATAGCAATCAATGTCTCTTTTTCTACATAGGATTTTTCTACATAGGATCAGGAAGGGCTCCTCACCCAGGCACCAGCTCCCAGGCATGCCTGTGCCTGGGACCCATCAGCTTCCCTCTCCTCCAGGAGCTGCCACCACCCACTGCCTCCTCTTCCTCGTGGGTGTCTTCTTCTCTTCCCAAGCCCAGAGGAGGAACTTACTGTGGTAGTTTCCTGTGCTTCCTTGCTCCCTATTAGGACAAATCACAGGGCTTTTGGGTTTCAGGGTTTGTTGTGGGTCACTAAGTAGAACCAGAGAGCCAAGGTATTCACGCAACAAACAAGGCAGAATGGAAAGAGTATACGCTCTGGAAACCCAGGGCCTGGTTGAGACTCCCAGGTCCCAGGCTTTGTGCAACAGCACTGATGAGTCATTTAATTACCCTCTATATACATGCAGACATATACTTATAGACATATAAATGTATGTACATATAGACATATACATGTATGTGCACACAAATGGATGTCAGGATGCTTGGCTTCAGATCTTGATAGTTTGTTGTATGTATACTGTTTCATGTGCTGTCATTGGTGTATTTATCGTACTTTAGGAAATATGGGATAATTATTAACTTTCCCCTTGAAAGGACCCTGTTGTGGTCAGTGATTTTCTGGGTTCTGGTGACATTATCTTTAGGTTTAGTTTCGATTGCTACCATTTCCCCAATCCTGGGACAGCAATTCCCTTTTCATTCTGGATTATCTGTGTCAACCACTTAAGAACATTTTGGGGGTACCGGCATTCTGACCATGACAAAGCAATAACAAGAGAATATTCTCAGGTCTTAGGGCTTCAAGTAATTCTGCAAATCTTTTTTTCTTTTTCTTACTCTATGGAAACTCCCGGGATATGGGAGCCTATACTGCATCTACCTCTATGAAAAGCCTGAGCAACAGTGATTTTACTCAGAAATCACAGAGATAATTTGAATGATGGCAGATAGAATGATTTTGGTTTTGAAATAATAATTAATAATAATAATAGTACTAATAATGTCTTTTACATGTGTAAATTTTTTGTTTTTAAAGTGATTTCATAGATATTCTTACTGTAACATCCCCAAAGTCCAGGAATATGAATATTGACTATTATTTATCAACATTTCTTAGATAAGAAGCCCAGAGCTTTGAGAGGTTATGTAATAATCATAAAAACTTCTACAAATCACATGCTTATTTAGCACATCAACCTTATGAAGAAGGCATTATTATAACCATTTTTCAGGCAATGCAGCTGAACTCAAGAGGCTGAGTAACTTTGTCAAGATCACACCACGAGTATGAAGAACTGGGATCCAAACATTTGTATATAAAACCTCATAGTTTCTGCCTGCTTCATTGTAGCCTGACGCTCTTCCCCTGAGAGTGGTGACCATGTGGGAAAGGCACTGACCTGGGAGTCAGAAAGCCTCTGGTCCTGCTTGTGTCGGCCCTTAACCTATGAGTCGTCTTGGGTAAGTCATTTCCCCTCCTCTTCCCTTCGGCTTCGTTATGTGAGGCGTAGAGTGTGGAAATGAGGCACCTTCTAGCCCTAGGACTCTGAATGGTTGAATGACTCTCTGGGTTACAAAGCTGGGGCAACTGACATGGGCACCCGTGCCCTGTCTACACCTCTTAGCTCTCTTGTCTATTTCTTTCATGTCTGAATGAAAATTTCCCTCCAAGAAGAATTGTCTGGTAGAGGCACAGCTGCTGACTCTGCAGAGAAGAGTGTTGGAAAGGAATGGCAGCACCAAGAGTCAGGGTGGCTGTGGGAAGCCTACCTCATCCCTTCGGCCAGGCAAGGATATGGGAGTTTCACATAAACCAAGCGTGATCTGCGGTGCTGTCTTGGGTTCCCCCGAAGCAGAGCCTTCAACAAGGACTCGCATGCAGGTCATTTATTTTGGGAAGTAATCCTGGCGATCAAGAGTGATAGGGTTGGGAAAAAAAGAGGTAGAGGGAGGGAAAGCCAATCCCAAGGGTGCATTCTTGAGGTGGTTACCACTGTGGACAACTAGGTCTTGATCCTGTGGGAATCCTGCCTTGGGATTGTCACTAGAGGCATGGAAAAAACCATTTTAGTCTTCCACTGATCATGTAGTTCCCAGGCGGTGTTAACTCTCTTGTACTACCAGTTTTTACCAACACCAGAAGGGCTGAGCAGACTCCAGCAAAAAATGCTTACAGTGAGGGGCCCCGGGCAGGAAGCAGAGGATGCCTGAGGCAGCGGAAGGTTCTAAAGCTTGTTGCTTCAGCAACCACCAGGGCAAAATGATGGATGAGACGACAATAGATGGGGCATCGGAGATGTCTGGCACAATTGTGTTGCCGGCGCCTGGCCCATGCAGGCTGTGACATGGGTTGCAGGGTGAGAGCTGAGGTGGGTTTGGAGGGACTGGAGAGATTGTTGCAAAGTGCATCTGCCACCCTAGGAAGCTGTGTGATGGAGAGACCCTGTAGGTCTGCCCATGTGTGCTTTGGGAGACAGCCAGCATCTGGATACCAAACACTCAGAGCTCATAGGTGACCTAAAAGCACCTGTCTGGGAAGAAGGGTTTCCTCCTCTTCTCTATAACCCCCTCTTCTCCTCTGGAGAAGCTAGGAGTGGAGACAGATGAGGTAGGGAAACTATCTCCTCCTCCCCACCAAGTCCGTCTGGCCGATAGGCTGAGCACCGAGCTGGGGAGGGGAGAGTGAGAATACCAAACTAGACATGACACGTGTGCTCCACTGCACTGAGCTAATGTTTTAGTATCTAAAAGTGACAGAAAAGCTATGGGATGTCCCTATGGGGTGGAGAGGGAGATGTGATACAGCAGCATTGATGGCGGTCTCTACAGGGAAAGAGGTTTCCGTGTTTGTACTTCACCAGGCTTTGATGGTCAACCACTGCCTGCCATTGTTATTTAGCTACTTATCCCATGGGACAGCTGGATCGGCAGTTCTTTTTCTCAGTAGTGGCCTCCTCGGTCTAGACGATGGCCGGTATGTACGTTACCTACCTGCAATGTTAAGGATAAAGTGCCCTTTATGATGGTGGTTTCAGCCTGTAGTGCTGTCAGGGGCCAGATAAGGAGCAAAACTGAGGTCAGAAGGCTGCTTGGAACCAATGAACCAGAGCACTCGTGTCCTGCTTACAAGGGGCAGGCATTGACGAGCTCTAGCGGCTACCTTTGTCAAACAGCAGGTAAGGAATTCGGGTCTTTGATCATGGCTGTCAAACACCTGGATGGATTGTCACCACCATACTACCCCTCGGTTCCCACGGTAGACCTGCCTAATGCCCGACCCCTTGCAGTATCCAGCCCCTTTTCTAAGTAACTTTATTGGTGTCCACCCATTGTTACTGGGGACAGTTTCCTGTCTCTGGGCTCCTCTCGTTCTCAGGTCTTGTTTTGGCTAATGGTGTATTAGCAGCCAAGACACATGGCGGCTTGAGCGGGTGGGTTTGCCCTCTTGCTTCTCTGCCATCACCATGAGGAGGACACGCTTGCACTAGCTGCCGATCCCATCACGGGAATGAGAGGGTACAGGGCTGAACCACACTAGCCGTGTCCCTCATCAATTAGCTGATCTGCAGATAATAAAAGTCAGTGATGGTTGGTGTAAATCCCTGGGTTTGGGGTGGCTGGCTCTGCAGGGGTCTTGTTGGAGTGGTTAAACCGCAGTCCTACAACTTCTAGGATACCCGTAGGATGGCGCTATTCCTGCTGAGCCTCGAGGAGGCCTCAGATTCTTCCCGACACAGCCAGACAGGGGATTGGCTGCATTCCGTGGGAAGAAGCAGACCAGGAGGAATGTTTGCCAGACTCCAGGTGACAGGGAGCCTCTGAAGACTGCCCAGGTGTTAGGGTATGTTCGCGGCACCCCTGGGGTCCCTTCTTCCCGTCCTTTGTTCCGTCTGCACTGGAGGCTCGCCCCATGAGCTAAACAGCACTCAGCACTCTCAGACTATCTGATGGAGTCATTTGGTTCCTTTTCTTAGTATTTGTACTCTGGGCTTCTTACAACTTCAAAGAGTTTCTCACCCATATTCACTAATTAATTCATTACTACAGCAAGTAAAACCTGAAGCAGCGAGAGGAGAATGTCATTAGCAAGAATATCAGAGGCTCATTATTCAGAGTAGTCTGCCCAGAGCTGGGCTGTCTCCCCCAGGGCTGTTAACCCCTTCCCTGGCTGATAGGGGCTCCTCCGGCAAGTGTGTGCCCCGGTTGGAGTCTGCTTGGCACTCAGCAGTCACCAGGCACCTACTGTGTGCTCAGCTAGTTCTGCCAAAGTGCTGTGGGCATAGAAGAAGCTTTAAACACAGATTCTGTCCTCAAGGCCCTTCAGCCTAGTGAGAGCTCTGGAGTCAGGGAGACCTGAGTTTGAATCCTGCCAGTTTATGAGCTGTGTGACTTGTGGCTAAGTAGCCTGTTTCCTCATCTCTAAAATGAGGGGCTAATACCTCCTTAGGGGTAAAGCGAGGATAAGTAAAATAATCTAAATAAAAGACCTGGCCCACGGGGAGTCCTCCATAAGCTATAAGCTACCCATTTACTAATTCACCCAGGTGAGCGCCTTCACACGCATCTCTCCTCCCAAGCCTGGCACATGCGCATGGGACAGTGTGGCAGAAGGAAGGGGGCTGGCAGGAGGTAGAAATTTGAGGGACACCTTTGCCTCATGGGTGTTATGAGGAAGAGGAAGCAGAGAGGGAAACCCTAGCGTGGCAGGGTAGGAGCGACTGTAGGCTGGTGGGCTGCATGCGGGGGAAGCATGAGATTGGGGAGGCAGGAAGGTGGCCACCAGCAGTGCCCTGTGCTTAGAGACATGGAGCAGGGTGTAGTCTGCGCACGGTCACCCATTTGATCACCCAAGGGTTGCTGAGCACCTGGGTGGCCATGAAAATCTCCCTGTGGGGGGAGCGTGTCTGATCACCAGCCCCTGCCCTTCCGGACTGGATCACCCATACACTGGTGCCCAGGGAACCAGAGCTGATCCCTGGGTCTGGTATGCCATACTGATCAGAGACTCTTTACTTTTTATTTATTTTTAAAGATTTTATTTATTTACTTGAGAGAGAGAGAGAGAGAGAGAGAGGGAGAGAGGGAGGGGTCTGTGAGCCCCTGCTCAGCCCCCAGGACAAGCTCTGCCCTGATTCCAGTCCAGCCTTCTTGTCCAGGGTTTGGCTTTCTTTGTCTTTTCCTCCCAGTGGGCGCAGGGTTAAAGCATATTGCTAAAATCGTGTCTCTTCATGGATCTTTTCGCATAACATTTAATCGCTGGTAATGACTGTGACCCCAGCAGTCCTCATCTAGTGAACTTCAAGTTGGCATTTCAATTAGCTGTACTGATTGCTGGGTTTGGGCATTTCATATATTTGTGGGGTAGCTTAGCCCGAGAGCAGTCAGCTAAGGGACTTATTACCACAGTGCTTCTTGAGGGGAATAAATAACCTCATTACAACTTCTTTTGCTCTGGTCAAGAGAATGGAAGAAAAGTTGAATCTCTCAGGGCCGTTGTTTGGGGTGGGGAGGGGCTCGGTGCCCATGACTAAGTTGAACAGGCAGGAGGATTTCCTCCTGCCCTTTCCTCCCTTCCTGTCCCTTCCTCCCCTCCCCTCCCCTCCCCTCCCCTCCCCTCCCTTGACTTGCCTCTTCTTTTCTTCCTTCTGTTCATCATTTCTTTCTTTCCTTTGCTAAAGCCTTTCATGGAAACAATGTAGTGACCTAGTGTCTCCAGGCCTCACAGGCTCATGGATGTAGCTGGGGTCTCATTAACAGTTATACTTGGAGCGTACACACACACACACACACACACACACACGCACACACACACCTGCAAGGTCCAGTCCCCTTCTTCCCCAGGTATCCCTGGGAGACCCCTGGATGTCTCACAGGTGCTTACAGGCTGGTTTTCCTGTATTCTCCCTCTCCTGCTGGGGAGTCCCGTCAGGGCTCCTTGAGGTGTTGGTGGCAGTGTGAGAGCCCTGAGAGCAGGGTCTCTTGCTGCCCTGCCCAGGTTCGCTGCCCTGGGATGGGGCCATCTGAAGCCCTCCACATGTTAAAGCATCTCGTGGGGTTGGACCTGCCCCTGGATGAGGTTTAGACCCCATCTGTCATTCCATCTCCTCTCTTCCCTTCTCTCCTCTGGGTGTCTATGCCTCAACGTCATCCCTCTTCCCTGCCTCCTGCCCTGGTCAGCCAAATAAACCAAACTCCACCTATGGTGAACTCAGGCGGACACTCAGGCCCCACCCAGGCTCACCTGGGACTCACTGTCACTTCAGAAAGAAGCACTGAAATGGGTGCTTGTTTTTAATTTCGCTCCCACTGACTCCAGGATCTGCTCTCCATCCGGGTCACCACGATACCCTGCTCTCTTCCTAAATGAACACCTGTGTGGTCCCTGGAAGGAGCCTTGAGTTTGGTAGAGTCACAGACCCTGATTTCAATCCCTCTAGCACTTTAGGACCCTTTCCTGCTAGTCAGTATTTTTTTCCTTTAATTTATCTGTAAATTCAGGAGTGTTAAATGAGATACTGTGAATAGAACATTTTACCAACCCTCACTGCACCACTTAAAAACATGCAGTTGCCTGCCGTAATAAATCTGAACTCCTCTCCCTGCCACCACCATGATGGGCCCCGGGGCCCCCTTCCACTTGCCTTGACCTTTCCCACTTTCCTGCCATGGCTGCTTTCATCTCCCCCAGCCCACTGAGTTGGAAAAATCCTCAGCTAGGATCCAGACCAAACAGATCTAAGATTTAATTTGGCCTCACTGTTTACTAGCTGTGTGAGCTGGTGTGCTTCCTGGAGCTTTCTGTTGGTTTCTGGTTCCGGAAAGCATTCCCTTGGCAGCAGTGAGGTCCAGCCACCAAAGCCAGTTTGAATATGGACTCGGCCTCTTCATGCCCATCTCAAAGACATCAGCGAGGCCGTGCCCCTCCTCTGATCGGGGTCCCAGGCTCGTGGTGTTTTCCACTGAGCTCAGCGACACCAGCCTCTGCTCAGCTGTGTCTCCCTCCTCAGAGGACTGAGTTTTAGCTCCATGGGGCCCTTTCTCCAGGTTTGTAAGTTTTAATAATTAAACATTTCAGCCTCTTCCCATGGTTCACCCAGCCCAGGTGGTTCCTCTAGGTTTATCTCTTCACTCCTTTAGTTATCAGATTGATAATTTTATGGCGGGTTAACGATGTTAATTCTAATTCTCTTTGTTTAAAGAGCTGTTGTGGTTTCTGTCTCCCAATTGAAACTTGATTTAGACAAGTGCCTGGCGTAGATCAGACACTGTTGTAGGCTCCTTGGAGAGAGCCATAGACAAAATAGGGAAAATATTCCCTTTATGGAGCTTACATTCTGTTCAGGCAAAACAAAAAATAAACAGACACATGAAGAAAGTATGGAATGCCAGAGGTGGTAAGTGCTGTCTGGGAAAAACAGAAAACAAAAAACAAGCAAGGGATAGAGAGGTTAACAGCTTTTTGCTTCCAGGTTTCCGAGTCCCAAGGGAAGATATGAACAGTCTTTGGGACAGAAGGCCATGGTCTTGGGTTGTAATGAACTCCACAGGTTGGAGAGAGGGAACAGGACGCGCATGTCAACAAACAGACGAATTTCTTGCCGACAGGTGTTGTCATGACTTTTTGACAATTCTTTTCCTCAGGCCAGAAAGAAGTCTGGACTCTAACTGGTACTTCTTTGTGTCTTGCAGAACAATTGCTTGTGTTGGCTGGAACACTGGATGGTAAAACCCCCAAAGGAAAGAGTAGGTGTGGGTTACATAGAGAGATGTTCCTGCCTGGTCGGTGTGAGACGGTTTCCATCCTGGGTGTTTACACATCAGGGGATTCCTCGTGTCCTGACCTCAGAAGAAGTCACAAGGTTTTCTTCTCTGACTTTCTGAACATGTCCATGGGCTTCACTGAATGCGTTGCTTATTAATGAGGAGGAGAAGTGGAGCCACTTTCTTTCCTGATTGCCGTCCCTATGGCATCATTCAAAGGGAGAGAAAGGTTATTTTATTGCTATTGCCGAGGGCCCCTTTAGAGTCTAGGTTATGTCCACTGCTGGGATTCAGAGACGCCCAGGAAGTAGGTGGGCTATAGACCAGAGTTCTGAGTTCTGGCTTGTGCCGGGTGCTGTGCTGAGGGCTTCATATGCATTTATACCATTTAATCCACAGACCCACCCTATGAGATTGATACAGTATCAATGTCCTTATTTTACGTAGGAGGATATTAAGACAGTGAGATATTAAGTAACTTGCATGAGGTTTAGAAGTGGGGCTCTGCTTGACATGGTTTGGGAGGGTTATTTGCATGAGGCAGGCAGGGGAAAGAGGCTTTCTGACACAACCACTTTATGTCCTTTTCTACAACTCAGTGTTGAAGGTCTGAGAGAAAGGTCATCTTTGCTGTATGTTCTGAAGACAAACGAGGTCAAATCCAACCTAAACTTACTTGTGCTGTGGCCTGACTAGGATAGCTACTATTATAAGTACTTTTAAACTTCTGATCATATTTAATTTTCTCAATATCTTGAGCAATAGAGATTAATATTCCCATTTTACAGATAGCATCAGTGAGTTTAAGGTTGGATTAGCCTAGGGGCACCCTGGGTGGCTCAGAGGGTTAAGCATCTGCCTTTGGCTCAGGTCATGATCCCAGGGTCCTGGGATTGAGCCCTGCATCAGGCTCCCTGCTCAGTGGAGAGTCTGCTTCTCCCTCTCCCTCTGCTGCTTTCCCCGCTTGTGCTCTCTTGCTCTCTGTCAAATAAATAAATAAAATCTTAAACAAACAAACAAAAAGGTTGGATTAACCTACACTGTCTACTTAGCTCCAGTCTTCCTGAAAAGAGGTTAATCTCTTCTCTGAGATACAGGCTGGTGTTCTGGTTATCTATGACTGTGGACAAATCACTCCAAAACTAAGCGACATGGTATTATTGGTCATGAATTAAAATAGCACGCAGCGAGGATGGTTCCCAGAGGAGCAGGGCTTTGGCTGAGGTGGCTCTAACTGCTAGAGACATCTAGGTTGGCTCAACTAGACGCTTCTGGGTTCTTTGGTTCTTCATCACTTTGCTTCTGTGGGATGCGAATGGCCAAGATGTTGCCTTCGCTCATGTCTGACATCTGGGCTGGTATGGCTGGGACAGCTGGAACAATTCAGGCATATTCTCTTTTTATATGGCCTGTACAAGTGGTTACCTTGGGTTTCCTCACAGTGTGGTGATTTCAGGTCGTCTCAGTTTTAGCACTACTGATGTTTTGGGGTGGAGAGTTCTTTTTTGTGAGTGGTTGAGAACCAGATTCCAGCTTTCCTAATCTCCAGCTTTTATACAGGTCACTGAGCTATACTTAAGTTTGAATGACTCATTGTTGAAAACATGGACTCAGTCTCAAAGGCCACTCAGTCTTGTATTTCTCTTCAGGGCTCCTTTAGGAAAGCAAATGCCTCCTATGCCAACATTGTAACATTTAGCAATGTTGTAGAAGAGAGTGTGAAAGGAGACTTATTTAAATGATACCATGTACCATACACTATTTTGGGTATGTACATGTATTCATACATAAATATACATTTTTTAAAAATTAAATTCTGTTATGGCAATAATATCCTCATTTTACAGTTAGCAGCGCTGAGACCCATATAGGTCAAGTTCCTTGTTCATCTTGGATAGGGTAGCAAAGATCTTGTAGGTATTGGGGCCCTAAACATGTCAGCATCATGAAAAATGTAGGGGTTAAGTGTGAACTAATTCTAGAGCTGTTTAAACCCTTCCCACTCATACCACAATGTCTATTTCATTCCGCCCTTTTGAAAGTCATGCGTCTGTATGACTTTAGCTTCTCTCTCTCCATCTACCTAATAACATCTGGGAGCTTGGGAAAGGCTTTCTCTGATATTTATCATGCCCATCAGAGTCACTAGGCAATCAATGGTTTCTTTGCAGAGAGCAGAACCAGACTGACAACTCAGGGGAGCTTGATGCAATATTTTTAGGGCACTTGTTTCTGTGCAATTCTTGTTTCTCGTGTTGGTTGTCGCTGGTTGCAAATGGACAATGTCTGTGTGTGAGGTTTGTGCTGATGTTCAGGATTTGCAGTCCCTGAGCCACTGAGTGATGGGTGGTCATTGTTTCTGGCATTTGACAAGGCTTAAGTATAGACATCAAGATAGGTTGTTACTACAGGTTCAGTTCAAGGGTGTTTTTGTATGGAAAGGGGAGGGGTCCAAGAGAAGGTGCTTGAGTCATAAAGAATGAAAGTTCAGCGTTTTGCCACATCAACTGCTAAATTGCACTTACACTTTCTCCAGATCCCCACAGACTTTAATTCCCAGTTTTTATTTGAAGACAATAATGTCAATGTATGGGTTGCTGTGACAGACTTTTGAATGTCTCTGTGAGAATGCCAGGATATTCTAGAACTTCTGCCTTTGAAGACTGTGAATCAGTAATTCCCTGACACCCAGTAAATGTTTAGGAAATGTTGGTTAAGTGAGTTAAAGTGCTGTGGTTTGGCCTGAGAGCTGAAATGGTGCATTACAGGTGTTGACGGTGGAGAATACCGTATACTATCAATCGTAACTCTCATTATTCCAGGGACTTACACGGTCCAGTCTCAGAGACAGATCATCCCAGTAACAAAAAAGTAGCAAGAGCAAAAGTTATGAAAAAGTAATTCACACTCATTTTTTGTTGACTTCCTCAGAGAACATTAGAGGGGGAGGGTCCATTTTTTTCACTGAAACATCATGTACTTTCTCTTCCCTTTTCTCTCCGTTTTGCTCAGACCTAGTGGCTGCTCCAGGGTCTCTCCTGGTACCAGCCCCAAGAATTACTTCCTTGTAATTCTTAAGCTGTTTTATGTCTCTTCCCATGTCCCCCAGTTTTTTAAAATGCAACTCTCTTTGGTCTCTTCCTTCTAGAGGATTCTTTGTTCTCTAGAGGAGAAGAGGAGTATTTGTGAAACTAAATGGGCAATTACAGGATTTTTCTTTGTGAACAAAAGAGAGGTAAAGGCTATAAAGACTC
>NC_137891.1:14762879-14945379 GCF_963455335.1 Martes martes | reverse complement strand
GATATTCAGTTAAACATTATTCTGGGTGTGTCTGTGAGGGTGTTTCAAGATGAGATTAACATTTGAGTTGATACACTGAATGAAGCAGATTGCTCTCCCCAGTATGCGGTGGAACCCATCCACCCAATGTGGACCTGAATAAAACTAAAAGGAGAATTCGCCCCCTCTCTTTGATTGTTTTTGAGCTGCTATATTGGTCTTCTCTTGTATTAGGACTGGAATGCACACTATCAGATTTCCTGGTTCCCAGGCCTGCGGACTTAGATGGGAACTATACCACTGGCCCTGCTGGGTCTTCAGGTTATAGACAGCAGATCATGGAGTTCCTTAGGCTCCATAATCACGTGAGCCAACTCCTTATAATAAATCATATATGTATAGCACACACATGTATATGATATATGTATATATATGTATATGATATACACATAGATAATTTATATATGGTACGTATGCACACACACATACACACTCATGTATACATATCCTATTGGTTTTGTTTCTCTGTACAGCCCTGAATAATACAAACCCTTTTGTATATTTGTATACACATATGTGGAAAATGAATGCATTACAGTGCTAATTATGGACTCTACATAGGTAGAACTGGATTCAAATCCTAGCCCTTCCACTCACTGATTGTGTGACCTCAGGCAAGTTGCTTAACATCCCCAGACTTTAGCTTCCTTTCCTGCTAAATGGATATAATAGATATTTCACTCCCAGCTGAGATTGTTGGCTGCTCCCCAATGTCCATCTGCCCTTTGGTGCTTTCTAAGCCACGTCCAACTTTGTTATGTAATTTGTCCTTTGTATAGCCATAGGTTCCTCTGTGCTAATTGCTATGGAACATGGCTAATTGCTATGGAACATGGAATGCATTTCTGGTCAAGGTGACATGGAGCCATTTCTGTGAGATACTTATGTCTACATATGGGGTTTGGAACTGTGGTGATCATCTTGTGACCAGAGAGTTCAGGCTGCCTGCGATGGCAGAGAGGATGATGTGATTGCCACTGAATTTACCAGTTGTGGAGTTGCCTACCTATGGGCTTGCTGTATAACTTCCCTCTGGTTTAAGCCAGTGGCAGTGGAGCTGGGACTTCTGTTTCCTGAGGTTGAAGGAATCCCCAAGTGATGTACTTGGTTGTGTTGTGGTGAGTATTAAATGAATTAGCCTATATAAAACACTTCACACACTGTTTGGCACTTAGTAAAGAATCAATAAGTGCTAACTTTAATAAGAAAATATGAATAAATCTATTATATCTGTCACTAGGAGTAGCCTAAAGTATAATTCATGTTTTTACTTGGTTCCCCAGAAATTCTTACAAGACAGAAAAATAGAGGAGATGGAGGCCAGCTGCTATGTAGAGAAAAGTTGACAAGTTTTTCTATATTTATGATAATTTCCTCAGGCTAGATTCCCAGAAGTGATATAACTGGGCACAAGCATTTTAAATTCTCTTCACACATATTGCTAAATCGCTGTCCCAAAGGTTGAACCATTTTACGCTACAACCAGCAGTATCGGTTCCTGCTTTCACCTTATATTGGTCAGTATTTGGAATTATTTAAAATTATTTTTTTCCTGTTAGGGAACATGCACAATTATCATTTTAATTTTATTTCTTTTGACTAGTAGTTAAGTTTTAAAATTCTTATCTAGGTGTCTAAAACCTTCTGGGGCTAGTCGGGATTTAGGAGTACTTTCCAATATGGGAAGTTGGAGTCTGGGAGGGAACTCATCTCATCTCTCTTTAATTTATAGTGGTTTGCTGGTCTGATGTAATTAAAGGGCTTGAAATAATTTGCCTTTGTAGTATCCTGGATAACCTACGATTGCATGACTGTATTTCTCCTGAACCATGTGAGTCCTCTTCCTAAATGGGAACAGAAAAAGGATATCAATGCTAACAATAACATCTTATTACTGGGGCTGTCCCTAAGGTGTATAGGGGCCCTGGAAGATATTTTTTACAGGACCTCTGTCTAAACAATTTGAGTTACCCCAAATCAACATGTCAGTACAATTTTGGTGGCTAAATCTTGGATGATTCCCACGAAAGAAATATCACTCTAGCCATTCAGAGCAATCCTCTTGCCAGGCTATGCTCCTGGAAACCACAGTCTAGCCACTCAGCTCTTGAGCAATTTGTTTAAAAAGATTTTATTTATTCACTTGAGAGAGAGAGAGAGAGAGAGCGAGAGAGAGAGAGCACACAAGCAGGTTGGTGGTGGGGGGAGGATAGAAGGAGAGGGAGAAGCAGACTCCCTGCGAGCAGGGAGCCTCATGTGTGACTAGATCCCAGGACTTTGAGATCATGACCTGAGCCCAAGGCAGATGCTTGCTTAACTGACTGAGTCACTCAGGTGCCCTCCTCCCTCGAACAATTTAATAAGCAAAATTCCTGGAGCTCCATGGGGTATCTGGGCAACCTCACACATTCAGGGGGAGTTGGAATAGAGAGTTGGAGAGCATTTCTAAAGAGGTAAACAGAGTCCAGATCTGGGCTTGGTTCACCCCACCTGATGGCACTGCTAGCCCAAGACCCACTGTAGGTACCGGAAGTGTCTTTACAAAATCACAAGGAGAACACTCTAACTCATGTGGGTCCCCTTGCCTGGCGTTAAGGGGAACTTACTGTTATCCCTACACTAACAGCTAATTGTAATTATGCTTTCCCATGTACTAGGCCCTATTCTAAGTGTTTTCCATTGAGATAGGTATTACTATTATCCTATCTCATAGGTGCGAGAGCAGTGCTTTAGATGCTAGCAGATTGCCCTGCACAGTCTGATGTAAAAGCTGGGCTCTAGCCAGCTCTGCTATAGCCCCTTGGCTCCAGAACACAGGCCCTTCCAGACTATCTCCATCCAGGAGTTCCTCCTTCTACGTGCCTGTTATATCTCTTCTACTTCCAGAAGTTTTCACATCTGTTCTTTCCCATTACAAGTCTGACTTGCATTTCTACCTAATGCTACCTAACTCATCATGACACCCATGCCAGCCCCTTTCTTTGATGGAATTACATACCACAAATATCTTCTCACATCTGAAAAGATCTTTTCAAACAACACTTGATTATGGTTATAGAGTATTTTTCACTGCAGTAGGATGACTTTGAAAATTCTACCAAACAGCAGGTTCACACTCACAAAGGATCTCTCCCCTGTATGCAGGACTGTTTAGCATTTTGGTTTTGGAATAGCTGCCCCCAAAGCTTTGAAAAATGTCCACCCCCCCCCATTATTTTCCAAGGAAAATGTTAGATCAACATATGATTTTGAAAGAAGTGTCTCTAAATTAAAATACAATATAATTGGCGATTGTGGGTCTCTTCCATGATTCCCAATCTTATAATAAGATATTCATTCACTCTTTTACTTGCTAGGGTATACAAAAATGGGACATAGATAGCAAAATGGAAATTTTTGAAGTCTACTGTTATTTCTAAATTGCTACATTTCCCCTTAAATTTTTTAAAAAATTTTATTTTTTTTCAGCGTAACAGTATTCATTGTTTTTGCACCACACCCAGTGCTCCATGCAATCCGTGCTCTCCCTAATACCCACCACCTGGTTCCCCCAACCTCCCACCCCCCACCCCTTCAAAACCCTCAGGTTGTTTTTCAGAGTCCATTCCCCTTAAATTTTTAAAATAACGTTAAGTTGTGCTGTGTGATTCTCCTCCTTCACACCCCTACCAATGTGTTTGGTAAATATATACAGAAAGTGAATTTGACAATATACACAGAATCTGTACATATTCATATCTATTCTATTCATAGAATACATATATACATATTATTTTGATTTTCAACTTGCAAATGCATTAAAAGAATTAGTCTGTTAGTCCCACCATTGGTCAGAAGAGTTTGAGTTATACAGAGATCAATAAGAAATTTGTCATTCTCTTATGAAAGAAGCCTCATTTTATTTGTTATGTTTTGCTAAAGATGGTGAGCAAGTGAACCAAAAACTTGGCATTCAGTCGCAGAGCCTGTAGTTCGAATATTTTACATCTGTAAATGGGATTCTTTTTGGCATCTTATCAGAACACAATGAATTTGATTTTGGAGAGGTGGGAGATCCTATAAACCATTTTCCTTGTAACAGAAACATCTATTGTGTGACCCAGCGAGCTGGTTTGAATTCTTCTAGCTCATGGTTCAGTCTTCAATTGTCAAACAGTTATACTTTCTCCAACTTTTGACACTTCCATTTTATGTGATTCTATTGAAAGGGAATTGTGGTGCCTAAGATTTAATTTAAAACCTGTTTATTGAAATAAGCAGGTACTGTGAGGGCCAGTAGTCTGAATCTCGGAGGGCTGAGATGGTTGAATTTGGAAAAACGTAAAGATTTAGCAGGAATGCAATAAGCCAGGAGAATCGACCACAGCAGGGAGAGGGGAGCTATAGAAAAGGGGGCCTGGCATTTTATTATCATAGTCCAGTCTGAAGTATTCTTAAGGAAGTAAAATGTCTTCTTTTTTCTTTCTCCCAAGCAAAACACGAAATCAGGACTGATGAGTCTGAGGTGCACAACAATGAGCTTAATCCAACAATGAGCTTCCTAGCAATTCCATTGGTTCCATAATAGAATGGGCTAACTCAACGGGGTAAGTAGTCAGAATCACCACCCACAACAACTCTGTATGGTAGGTAATGTGACGGCACTTACCCGGAAAGAAATCTGAGGTTCAGAGAGGCTATGTGGCCAGTCTGGAGTCACAAAGCTAGTAAGCGCTAGATTTTTAATCTGGGCCTTTATGACTCAAAACCCTTTGATTTCTCCACCATACCAATACCTGTTCTATAATCCCAGTGAGGTCCCCATCATGGGAGGCCTCTAGGCAGAGACAGGTTGGTAGGAGAAATTTGTACACTGGGCAGAAATTTATGCCGAATGATCTTTCAGGTCACTTTATTTTCCAAGGTTAGTGATTCTATGATCTTGTGATTCCAGCAGTCTCCTCCTTGGAAAAGGAGGAAATGGAAATTTTAATCTCAGTTCAGAGACTTTTGCCCTTCTCAGCTCCTTCTCTGACTCATCCTTCCTATCTCAGGGATCCTATATTTCATGACTAGATCACCCTCAGCAGTTACCATGCTGGACCCTATTTAATTTGTGCTCATATCTGCCTCTCCTGCCAGACTCTCACAGATGTTAGGGGTCATCTCTGGGGATGTCTTCCTTCTTCCGTGGTAACCTCCCCATACTAGAATGCAGTCCGGTGCCTAATACTTTAGTGTTCTTGAAATAAATGAATGGATATAATTTATGTTGTTAAAGCACCTTTTACTATCAAGATGGGGATACTGTAATAAATTTAGAGAAGATGTAGCTATTCCTTTCAATGTATTGACTTCAAATAGGTACATGGCACCACGGGTATAGGAGTTGTGCAAAATGACCCCTGAGTGTATAATTATAAATGATCCTAAGGCAGCAAATGAGATGGACATCTATAAAAATACCCCAACCTCAGAAGCAGTAAGTTGAGGCTCTACAAGTGTAGGAAAAATTAAAAGATGAGTTTAGGTATGTTTAGAGTAGGAAAGATAACAAAGAACCTGTATTCCTACAGCTTAGGTCAAGTGGTATGGTAAGAACATGGCAGAGGGAAACAAGTGTATTCATGCCTATTTCACTTTTATAATTTTTTATGGTCAGCCTCTCAAGTTTTCCATCCAATCTTCTTTTCTAGGAGTTTTCCGTACCTTTGACCAAATAGAGTTGTCATAAAAACATCACTTGACTCGGTTCCCTGGCCAGGTTCGCTGGTCCTAGGGTTTGGATTGCTTACTCAAGCCAATGAATTTTTGGCTTGGAACTTCTGGAATTGAAGCAAAAGAGATCTTGAGGGCTGTCACTTCCAGGTGACAGATTCGTAAGACAGAAAATGTGGGACCATTCAATGATTATATGTACCATTAATATAAAAACCTAGTTTATAATGGTAGATGCTAGAGGCACCATAGAGACAGGAGCAGGGACAGAAACCAACAGACAGTATGAGAGTCTGGGTACATTCCAGTCTGTGGTTCCAGTGTGTTCAGACCCTGTCACATGTCTGCTCTTCTCCTTTATGTCGATTAACCTCCTTATTTCCTTTGCATAAGGAAGTTAAAGTTGGTTCTCCATTATTTACATCAGAAGAGGTCTAGCAAATATATATACTTATCTACCAAGATGAATGGAATCAACTGGAAATATTAGAGACCCTCCATGTGGTTAAGCCCCAGTAGATAAATGAAAGCCCCTCCCCAAAGGACCGATAATGTTTAAGTGTCTTAGCCCAGGGCACTTTCACTGAATGACATTGAGGATACTTGTCAACAGATCTCTTTATCAGCAATCTTTAAGGAATCCTGGAGGATGCGGGAGGAGTCAGATAATGGGAAATAGAAATATCTTTCCTAAGAGGATACTAAATGAGAGTTTCTTTACCTTCTTTGTATCCCAATTTATATACTCTCTCTGGACCTTAATTACTTTCTTTGTACAATACAGATACTATAACATGCCACTGCCTTCCTCATATGTCCTGCAGATGCCACCGGATACCAGAAAGTGCTTTGTACATTCTTGCTTTCCCTAGAGAGGCCAGGGATTATTATCATAATTAAGCTGGCTAAAGTAATAAACAGAAAGCAGTTGATAGCTGCTTTTATTAGTAGGTTAGATACAGGTAATAATTATTAATGACAACATGTTTAGCACTACACTGTACTAAATATTGATTAATTGTCAACTATAAATTTTAAATTAGCTCCCCCCCCCACCGCCCGACTTGGATTAAGATATTCTCTCGTGTAATAGCAATTTTACCAGGGTTAACATTATGAGACATTTTCTTAAGGCTAAAGAAAATCTTGTAAAATTTGTTGCACGGTAGGTTGCAAACACTAGCATAGCCCCGAAATAAAGCAGACCGTTTCCTCCTCTACAGACTTCTTTAGCCACTTATTCAAGCTAACTCTTTTGCATGGGGGGCAATGAGAATTCAGAAAGGAGACCAAAGGACTATGTAGTATGACATCATAGAATTTGGGAGAGAAGAGAATTTTAGGAATGATATAAAAAACAACAAACGCAGCAGATAATAAAGACAATTTGTAAATTGGAGAGATATGCAATCATTAAGACAGTTGATTCTACCTCCTCACCGTCTGAGTCCCATCTTTCTCTCTTTTAAATTCCTATTGGCAGTTACCAAAGTCCAAGTTTTCATGAAATCTTCCTAAATTACTTCAACCATCTCCTAACTGGTCTACCAGCAAGACCCGTCTCCCCCCCACACCAAATTTAGTGAACACCCCATCTCCACTCGGGAACTTTGGCTTGGAGACGGATGATGGGGTGTTGTGGTCCACTCCCTTATCTCTGCCTTCTATCTTTTCCCATCTTTCACGGGGTTGAGAAAGGACGAGCATCTCCAATTCTTCTCTGTTTTGGACGGGTACTCGCTTGTGTAAGTGTGATATCAACCCACAAGGACAACTGTGATATCAACCCACAACGACAACTCCTGATAGTTAAAGAGGGAGATAAAGACATTTAGGAAAATTTCTTTCTGGACAGAACCTACATCTCAATACCATTTTCTGGTTTTAAATTTTAGGAAGAATAATTCCTTCCTTTCTCCTTGAGGTCTTATTATAATTTTCTCACTTCTACCCCAGGCACATTGAGATTGATGACACAGATTATGTATGCAGAAATACAAAAGAGAAAAGCCCATTAATTGCTTTAAAATATTATACCAATGATTATCCTTGTTTTATGGAAGAGGAATCTGGCTCAGACAAGTAAGTGATTTTTCCCAAGCTGTTGAGTTAGTAAGTGGCAGAGGCAAGATTGAAATCCCAGGAACATGCCATTTTCAAGGGGGATCTTACAGAATGTTGAATAGAGAAGGAATTTGGAGTTCCAGGAGAAGAGGAGTAATGATTTGAGAAAGGGGCAGGAAGCTGGGTGGAGGTGGAAGGGAGATGAGGCAAAAGGCAGTGAACCTCAGCCTATACAGCTGCCCTCCACTCCGCCTGGTTGATAGATGGCCTCTGCAACAATGTAGGTTTGTTAGCATCACTTCCATGTAAATATACCCTTGGTCTCCTCTCTTTGCCCCATAAATTGTGCAGTGGATTTTATGTGTGAAAATTCTTGGTGCTGAGTGACTTTTTTTTTTTTGGTGGGGAGAAGGAGTGCCATAAAAGGAGTTGAGCTTTCCATCCTGGTGGCCCCCTTGAACAGGGCACAGAGACAGCCTAAGCAGGAGTAGGAGGTAGAGTAGGTAATGATTTTGGCGCAAGAGCTCTGGAATCATTTGTAGAAATTTTGTGGGAAGGACGTAAGCTTATAAAGCCAATGGAATCAAGAGTTTTGAGCTTATTTTATCTAGCTTACTACAGGCAGGTGAGCACTGGTTGATCTCTGGGTTCTATCTGTCCTACCCCCTGCACCATATACATATTTCTGAGGCATGAGGACCAGGCTGTCTTTTACTTTCATTTTTATTATTGAAGTATAGTTGACACACGGTATTACGTTAGTTTTGGGTGTACAACATACTGATTAGACAGCTCTGTGCATTACTCAGTGCTCACCATTGTAAGTGTAATCACCATACATTATTACAGTATTATTGACTATATTCCCTATGCTATACTTTCAATCTCTGTGACCTATTTATTTTATAACTGAGGACTAGACTGCCTATTCCCTTTCATCCTAAATCTTCACATGGTTCTTGCTTCTTAGCAACAAAAAATCAATGGTTTGTTTGATAGAAATGCTTGAGAAAACTGGTCTAGTAGGATCACAGGGGCAGAGGCTTGATTGAAGGAGATTCAGGAGACAGCGTGGGGTGGAAGCATAGAATTAGGAGATTTAGCCACAGATCTGAAAAATTGGGCATCAGTACCTACGGTAGACAATATGGTTAGGAAGGGCATTTCTGTTGTTTTAAGATAAAGGATACATGGCTTAAGAATATTAATAGGCAGAGGGAAGGAAATTAGTCTCCTTTTAGAATAGATATTTTTCTTCTTTATTACTCATTCACTCTATTAAACAATTCATGTTAAACAGTCACCTAGACATCATTAACTCACCTGCAGAGGTTGTCATTCTGTCACTTTCTTTTTCAAGTCTTTCAGGACTTTCTAGAACCTTCTGTGTATAGTTCACAAGTTGACAATATGGTCGCCCTACTTGACCTGGCTCTTGTTTACTTTTCTGGTCTTATCTTCACCTGCCCTCCAGGATGACATGATCTAGCTATCTTGTACTACCGTCAGTTTCTGGAAGACACCACACTCTTTTCTATAAATTTTCTGCTCTCTAGAACTGACCTCAGCCTGAAATTTTCTTTCCTCTCCCTTTCTGCTTGGACAGTTCTCCTCTTAGCTCAAGTGATGCCTCCACCTGAGAGGGCCTTTCCTGGCCCATCATCTTGGTATTTTCAGAGAAATCCATGCTTTCCTCCTTGCTAATAGATTTTCTGTTGCATAGCTGTCTAGATTTTAATTTTGTGAGACATTGTGTTTTGTCTCTGTGTCACTGTTCCTCCCAGTCTGCCACCTGCTAGGTTTGCAGTAATTTTCTATCAACTGAATGAAGTGAAAGCAAAGAACATTTAATGACTTGTTTCAAAATTTTACTGCCTGGGTCCATGTTATGGCTTTAGGCAACAAATTTCTTATTGTTTTTACTTTTATGACTTTTGATTCCAACTTCCCTTTCCTCACACGGCCCTGTGGTCCATTTCAGAACTGGAGTTCTTGGAGGCAGTTATGCTAACAATGGGTGCACAGAATTTTCTTCTTTCTCCCATCATAATTGCCACATCTCAGGACCAACCACGTCCTCTCCTAGTGTATGCAGTATTTGAGCAGGTTAGTCATTCTCTCAAGAATAGGTGTTTCTTGGGACACCTGGGTGGCTCAGTGGGTTAAGCTGCTGCCTTCGGCTCAGGTCATGATCTCAGGGTCCTGGGATTGAGTCCCACGTCGGGCTCTCCGCTCAGCAGGGAGCCTGCTTCCCTCTCTCTCTCTCTCTGCCTGCCTCTCTGTCTACTTGTGATCTCTCTCTGTCAAATAAATAAATAAAATCTTAAAAAAAAAAGAATAGGTGTTTCTGGTTTCTAGGGATAATATTTAGGGTAGCTATAAAGGGCTTTGCAGAACTCACATATTTCCCTTTAAAATTAATTTCTTGGGATAAATTCTCCAGATTGATATTTGTGGTTCAAAGAGTATAAACATTTTTATGACTCTTGTCACTACTTGCCAAATTGTTTTCTGCAAAGATTGTGCCACTTTATAGTTTTGCTACCAAGCTTATTTTCCTCTACTTTCCTGATGGTGTTTGGCCATTTGGAGATAAAAAAATAAATGAAAGCATTCATTTTTATTATTTTGCTAGATCTAAAATTGATGTTCAAACTCATTTTTTAATCCATATTTCTTTTACTGGTAAGGAAGAGAATTTTTGTTTCTTGTTTGTATTTTTCTCATATCAATTATCTATAAATATGGAAAGACATCATTTAAGTAGAGGAGGAAAAGAGAAAAAATTAATATAGAAAAAAACCCCAAGATAATTGACAGAAAGTAATCCAAAAAGGTTACTGGAGAACAGGGGGTGGTTTATACTTGTAAAGTTGGAGAGACGGAGTTTCTCCTAAGAGAGACACACATTGAAAAGATAAGGTAGGTAAAGGGCAGAGATATAATAATAGGAAATAATTACTAACTTTAGCTGTCACTTAATGTATTAGTTAACTGTGCTTATTGCTTTCTATGGAGTCTCTCTTTTAATTGTCAGAACCACCCATTTCATAGATGAGGGGATAGAGCCTCAGCAAGATTAGGTGACCTACACATCATCACATAGAAAGTGTGGAGCCGGGTTTCGTACTAAGTTCCAGTCTATATCCTTAACAACTGTCCTATACTTCACAACTCAGTTTTGGGAGAGAAGATGAGTTGTTTTTGTTTTGTTTTGTTTTAATCTTGATTCAGTAGAAGGAAGTGGGGATGATCTCTTGAGAGGGATCATAGTGAAGAGAGTGTTCTGCGGACACAAGAGGATAACAGCAATTGTGGGCAGCATTCTGGGATGAACCTGGTTGATATATTTCTGTGACACTTCCCAACAAAAGCCTGGGCTTTCAGAGCAAGAGAAAAAAAAGGCTGGGAAAGATAGTCAAGGTATGCATGCTGCTGTGTTGCAGCTGGAATTGGGGCTGGGGTTCTGCAATCTAGACTCAGGAGGGCAACCTTCCAGGGGCTGACAAATGTGTTCTGTCTAGGTAGGAACCCGCATGACCATGGGGGCTGGCCGTCTGCACCATCCTGTCACCACAACAGCTATTATGACTATGACTCTTGTATTAGGATTTTCCAGAGAAACAGTAACAATGGAATATATATATATATGGATTTATTACAAAGAATTGGCTCAGGCGATTGTGGAGGCTGAGAAGTCCCACAGTCTGCAGGTTGGAGCCCAGGAAATCCAGTGGTGTAGCTCAGTCCCAAGTCTGAAGGCCTAAGAACCAGGTGAGCTGATGGTGTAAATCCCAGCCTGAGGACAAAGGAAGAAGGGATGCAACGTCCCGACTGAAGCACTATGGCAGGATAAAAAGGGGTGAAAACTGTTTCCTCTCCCTTTTGTTCAGTGTAGGCCATCAAAGGACTGAATGAGGTCCAGCCACACTGGAGAGGGCCATCTGCCTTAATGAGTCCGCTGACTCAAGTGCAGTCTCATCTAGAGATACCTTTGCAGATATGCCCAGAAATCACATTTATTCTGGGCACTCTGGGCCAAAGCTGACACATGAAATTAACCGTCACACCTACTAGCTGCCATAAATACTTATTGCTCATCCATAAGGTGCTAGGCCCAGTGCTGGATAGGGGATTTGCCTGGTTTCTTATTCAGCCTTACAGACAACCCTGTGGGGTGACATGCTGTCCTATGCCCGTTTTCACTGAGAAGCTCCCTCCCTTTCCTGCTCTGCTCTATACTGCAGAGGATACACCCAGCAAGCTGTACTTCGCAGGCTCTCTGGCTTGCTGGCTGCTGGTTGGGTTAAGCACTGTCACCCACAGTGGCTGGGTCTCCTTCATGGCCTCAGCTCCTCCCAACCAGTCCCTCCCACTATGGTTCCAGACTCACAGGAGGCCCCTCCTGTGAGTACCTCCTGCCTATGAGACATTGTTATTATTATCCTCTGGTGGCATGGAAGACTATATGTGGAGAGAAGCACTTTTGCAAGCTATTATGTGGAGGCCCTAGAATGCAAACCTGGGCAATCTGACCTGGGAGCTGAGGCTTGCAGAGTCCAGGGACAAGTCCAGAGTCACCGCGCTAGCAGGAGTTGGAGCCAGAATTCAAATGTGGTTGTACAAACTTGCATTCCCACCAACAGTGTAAGAGGGTTCCCCTTTCTTCACAACCTCTCCAACATTTGTTGTTCCTTGCCTTGTCAATTTTTGCCATTGTAACTGGTATAATGTATCTCAATGTAGTTTTGATTTGAATTTCCTTGATGGCTAATGATGATGAACATTTTTTCATGTGTCTGTTAGCTATTTCTATGTCTTCTTTGGAGAAGTGTCTCTTCATGTTTTCCGCCCACTTTTTGACTTGATTATTTGTTTTTTGGGTGTTGAGTTTGAGAGGTTCTTTATAGATCTTGGATACCAGCCCTTTATCTGTACTGTCATTTGCAAATATCTTCTCCCATTCCATGGGTTGTCTGTTTTGTTAACTGTTTCCTTTGCTGTGCAGAAGTTTTTATCTTGATGAAGTCCCAAAAGTTCATTTTTGCTTTTGTTTCCCTTGTCTTTGGAGATGTGTTTTGAAAGAAGTTGTGGCCAATGTCAAAAAGGTTACAGCCACTTTGGAAAACACTGTGGAGGTTCCTCAAAAAGTTAAAAATAGAGCTATTCTATGACCCAGGAATTGCATTACTGGGTATTTACCCCAAAGATACAGATGTAGTGAAAAGAAGGGTCATATGCACCCCAATGTTTGTAACAGCAATGTCGACAATAACCAAACTGTGGAAGGAGCTGAGATGCCCTTCCACAGAAGAATGGATAAAGAAGATGTGGTCTGTATATACAACAGAATATTACTCAGCCATCAGAAAGGATGAATACCCAACTTTTGCATCAACACGGATGGGACCGGAGGAGATTATGCTGATTGAAATAAGTCAAACAAAGTTAGACAATTATCATATGATTTCACTTATTGGTGAAACATAAGGAATAATATAGAGGATGTTAGGAGAAGGAAGGGAAAAACGGAGGGGGTGAAATCAGAGGGGGAGACAAACCGTGAGAGACTATGGACTCCGGGAAATAAACGGAGGGTTTTAGAAGGAGGGGGGAGGTGGGGGGATGGCTGAGCCCAGTGGTGGGTATTAAGGAGGGCATGGATTGCATGGAGCACTGGGTGTTATACGCAAACAATGAATCATGGAACACTTCATCAAAGACTAATGATGTGTACTGTATGGTGGCTAAGATAACGTAATTAAAAAAAAGAAAAAAAAAGAATTCAAATGTGGGCTGTCTGATAACATGGGGGCAGCAGGCTGGGAAGGGGAGGAGTGGTCTAGAGGTAAAAGGTCCTTTGTTCCTGACTTTGCTGCCTCCAGAGCGTGGAAACCTGGAAGCCAAGCCAACATTGCCCAGGGAAGGATGAAGAGAATGGAGAGGAGAGAAAAAGGAGGAGGGGGAGGAAGAGGAGGGATTCAGAGCCTCAGTGTTTTGACTTGTCTCCACGTGGCCAAATCCACGCAGCAGGCATCCAGGGCTGGCTTTTAGACACAGGCCCCTCATTGTCCCCTATCCCCGGCCGGCCCTGATTAGCTCCAGGAATCCATGCTTCGCCAAGCCACTGCCCATCAGGGGCTGGTTCTCTTGCCCTTTGCCCACACTTTTGATCAGACGGTGCCCAGTACTAAAGGCACAGCTAGGAAGCTCTTCCTTCGGGCTGCCTGGGACTTCCTGGGATGGCTTCAAAGGTCAGAAAGCAATTTGCAGCTTTTGTGCGGAAGGCCACGGGGTCCGGGGAGGGAGTTCTTCAGTTGGCGGGGGAGCTCATTAGGCCCAGGAACTGTTTGGCCACCTCGCAAGTCACTTGAAAGTCCTCCAGGATGATGGGGTGGGGGGGGGGGCAGAGACCACTTTGTGCTCGGCAGGCAGTTTGCTGCTGTCGTGCAAGTAGCAGGTCTGGGAAATGAGGTCTGGGGAGACTCGTACTTAATGATCCTCAGGGGATTGGCCAAATGGACTCTCCAGGAGGGGCTGTCCTGTATTTGCATCCTGGGGCAGGTTGTGCTACAGCCACAATCCCATAATGCTATACATTTTTTTTTTTTCTGGGACAGCTTTCTATGCAGAACTACTCGTTATGGGTCACAGATGCTGTTGTATCCTTATTAATAAAAGATCTCCACTCTTATCAATGAATTAACTGTTTCCATAGTGACTAATGCACTTTGCAAGAGTGAAATTGGCATATCCTAAAAGCAGATCCCCTCAGGAAATGCCAGAAAAATAAGAAAGACAACTCAATTATTTATAAACCATGATTCCTGCCAGATTTTTGTGGGAGGAGAGGAGCAGAAAGACATCTTATTAGACCACTTTGCAGGGATAGGGGACGGTCATAGAGCTAGAGTGCATGGCTTCCTTTTGAAGGCTGAATAGATCATTTCCAATTTTAAACTCACCGCCTGTTTGCGCTTTCTGTTTCAGTTTCCTCCTCCATGAAGCAACGATCTCATTCCATTGTGAATAATAAATAACCCAGCCAAGGCATTTAGCAAGTGTTCAGTGAACATTCCTTATTACTATTATCACAAACACTCCTTAGCGCTAGTGAGTGAGGTTACTAAGTAACCATCCTGGGTCAGTCCGGTAAGCCTTCCGTCGCTCCTTTCCACCCGGTAGGGGAAGGGGACATGCAGGAGCTCTCAGTTCACTCCTGCGTTGTCTTCAGCAGGTCATGCCAGCCATTTCTATTGCATTTTAATTAGCCCCTGTTTTGCCTTTAACAGGAATGACTAGGGAAATATCTACAGATGTGCTAAAGAGTTAGGCTACTCTTGTAACTTAATGATGCCAGGGATTGGTAACTGTTGTCCAAATCATTGATTTGTTAATTTCCTTGTGTCCTCTGTGTTTTGATCTGCTTTCCACATCTGTCCTCTTTTTGTGTCAGTTTTAAAAACCTTATGGGGTGCCTTTGCCATGGTGGGGGGGGGGTGGGGATTGGGCAGGTGGTCTGTTCAAAGGGCTTGGTGGTCCTGACTGCAAATCTTCATAAATGGGCAGAAGTCCTTTTCCCTGGGGGAGCTTCTCTGTCCTGTGTTCTGTGGGCAGCAGCATTTACAGCCTGAATTTTGCTCAGAGGGCCAGTGAAGCAGGATGGCTTGATGGCCTCACCTGAATGGTTCTGTGCTGTGGTGGTGAGCAAACAAGGTGAGTGCAACACAATACTTACCAAGAGCATTTATGGTGCATCGGGCATACTGTTCCCTGTTTCACGGGTGTCAGCACTTTAAATTCACACAGTGTTCAGAAAAGCAGGCAGTAGTCAATGCACTTGGATTTGCATCTGGGTCTCTTTACTGTCTTCCTGACCTTGTGCAAATCACGTTCAGGCCTCGGTTTCCTCATCTGTCAAATGTCAGTTCTGTTCACTTCCTCTCAGGGTTATTGGGGAAGATAAGTGAGATACTTTATAGCAAGCATAAGTCAGATAAAATAAGTGTGAATTCTGTTTCCTTCTTTAGAGTTCTGTCGAATGAGCTCTGCAGGTGCTGGGATCGGCAGTAAAGGCTCTCTACATGCCTTCTGTGGTTTTGGTTCTCGGCAGTCTGTTTCTACATGGTCTGTGTCCTTTAGGAAAGCCCGTTTAGTTTAGGTGAGAAAAACATTGACTTCCTGGGAAAATGTTCCCAGGAAGAACTTGGTACCATGAAGTTTTATAATTTTAGCATTTATGTTTAGGTCTATTATCCATTTTTTTAAAGTTAATTTTTGCTTAAGCATGAGAGCAAGGCCTTATTTTTTTTTAAATTCTTTTATTTTTTTAGGTGTCCAATTATCTTAAGCACCATTTGTTGAAGAGACAATGATTCAACAATGAATCCCCTTGGAAACATTAAATATCAATTGACCTTGAATGTAGAGTTAATTTCTGGGCTCTATTCTGTTTCACAGTCTCTAAGTCTATCCTTATGTTGATGTCATCCTGGCTTGATTATTGTAGCTTTATAGGAAGTTTTGAAATTGGGTAGTGTGGTAGGCTGAAAAATGGGTCTCCAGTGTGGGGATTCACAGTGCCTGTCTAGATAAAACCTGACTTTATGCCTCCCTGGATGAGAATAATTGAAAAGCAAAGGAGGAGTGCCTAGAACGCTGGGCCTCCTGTGAAGTTTCTTGGTTGAATGGTCGGATTCTTCCTGCAGCTCAAGGATCTCATCAAGGGAGTAAAGGTTTAAATGCAGGCACCTGTTGTGGTCACGTACTTCATGAACTCCTTGTCTTGCATGTAGTGTGTTAGTTAAAATCACAATAAAAGTGGAGACAGAGCTTGGCTCCATGCTCCTCGCCACTGGAGCGTCTGGTCCTCCAGCCTCTCCTTTCTCCTCATAAGGTATTGGAAGTAATCCTTTCATTCGCTGTCTCAGCGTTTGCTGGCCAAACCCAACACTCCAGATGATGTCTGCGCCCTAATCTCTGGAATGCCTCAGTGTTACCACATATGGCAAAAAGGAGGTCTTTGCAGATGTGATGAAGTTGAGGATCTTGGGATGTGGAGATAATTCTGAGTTATCCAGATGAGTCCTAGATGCAATCACAACTATCCTTTTCAATGCGAGGCAGAGGAACAGGGTAGTGTGGCTGAATGGTCTAAGGCGTTAGATTAAGACAGAGGCAAGGAGAGGCGCCTGCGTGGCTCAGTGGGTTAAAGCCTCTGCCTTTGGCTCAGGTCATGATCCCAGGGTCTTGGGATCGAGCCCAGCTCTCGGCTCAGCAGGGAGCTTGCTTCTCCCTCTCTCTCTGCCTGCCTCTCTGCCCATGTGTGATCTCTGTCTGTCAAATAAATAAATAAAATCTTAAAAAAAAAGGGGGGGGCAGGGAGAGCTGACATATACACAAAGAAGTCATTGTGAAGACGTATTTGAATGTGCCGGCCTTGAGGATGGGAATGATGTGTCCACAGCCTAGGAATGACTACAGCCAGAAATAGCAAGAAATGGATTCTCCTCTAGAGTTCCTGGAAGAAGCGTGGTCCTGCCGACACCTTGATTTTGGTCCATCAGAGGCAGAATCCACAGACATTAGAGATGCTCATCTTCTGACATTCAAAGGGTTTTGCCCTTGATAATCCTCCTGTCTTATACTGTTTTCTAGTTGTTCGTGTTAAAGTTTTGTCTTCCCAGATTAGGACTTCTGTCCAGGAGAGGGACTGATTTTCTTTTTATTTTCTTTAAAAAAAATTTTTTTAAAAGATTTATTTATTTGACAGAAGGAAAGAGAGAGAGCACAAGTAGGCAGAGTGGCAGGTAGAGGATGAAGATTGAGAAGAAGCAGGATCTCCACTGAGCAGGGAGCCGTACGCAGAGCTCTAAACCCAATTAATTAACTATAATGTATTGTTAATTTCAGAGGTAGAGTTCAGCGATTCATCAGCTTTTATAACACCCAGCCTTTATTACATTTCATGCCCTCCTTCATGCCGATCACCCAGTTACCCTGTCTCTTCACCCCCCCTCCTCCAGCAACCCTGTTTGTTTCTTATGCTTAAGGGTCTCTTATGCTATGTCTCCCTCTCTGATTTCATCTTGTTTTATTTTTCCTTCTTTTCCCCTATGTTCCTCTGTGTTGTTTCTTAAATTCCACATATGAGTGAGATTGTATGATAACTATCTTTCTATGATTGACTTTTTTCAGTTAGCATATTTTTCTTTAAGATATTCCTTAATGCCCACCTCCTTCTAGACCCGTGGTACAGCTAAAATGCATCTGTCAGCCTGATTTAAACTGAATAATGATTTGGAGACCTGAAATTTCAATTTTGCTTCTAACTTGTGTTTTAAGATAAACTAGGAGTATTACATTTTAGGAGTTTATTTGAGAACAAACTTCCAGTTGTAAGAGAAATAAGAACTAGGGATGCAACGTACAACATGGTGACTATAGTTAGCACTGCTGCATTGTATATTCTGTTAACCTTAAAAATAGATACTGTCAGCTATTTTACTAGCAAAGGATGGTTTTATTTGGGAATAAAAGAGAATTGCAATCTGGGACAAATAAGCTACAACAAAACCATGGGCAAGTCTGGAAAACATAGGAGAGGTGCTCTTTTTTAAGGTGAAAAGGAGGAAGTTGGGATGGCCATTGTGAACTAAAAGTCCATTGGAATAACCTGGGAGTTCAAAGTGTGTTGACGTTTCATTGGCTGAGCTGTTCCCTGGGGAATAAGGAAAGCATCTCTTTTTCATGTTGGAATAGTAGAGCAGTGATGTAGGATAGATGTTAAGGTTCAAAGCCAACAACCAAGGAAGAATTCTTGAGATGTCTCTGATGCAAAAATGTGATTTTATTAAAGCACAAGGACAGGACCCGTGGGCAGAAAGAGCTGTACCTGGGTCATGAGGGGTGGCCCATTATATACTTTTAAGTTGGGAGGGAGTTAGGGATAGCTAAGTCTCTAAGAAATTTTGGAAGCAAGGTTTCCAGGACCTTGAGGGGCCTAGCTATTATTGGGAAAAGATCATTTATTACTGTCTAATAAAACCTTAGTTATGGGGTCCCTGGGTGGCTCAGTCAGTTAAGCGTCTGCCTCCGACTCAGGTCACGATCGAGCCCCCCCCATCAGGCTCTCTGCTAGCGTGGAGCATGCTTCTCCCTATCCCTGTGCCTGTCACTCTGCCTACTTGTGATATCTCTCTCCCTTTCTCTCTCTGTCAAATAAATAAAAATAAAAAAAAAAAAAACCTTAGGCACAAGACCCTTCGGATGTAAATTGGTGGGTCATATGCTTGGGGAATGATTGCCAACATGTATCTTGGAGGGGGTTAGAGACAAAGGAAATTTCCAAAGGAATATTTGTATGTTAAAGTAGACTTACAGAGTCCTGGGAGTTGGGATAAGATTGCCTTTTGCCCTTAGCAAAGCATTAACATCAAGGAAGGTGGGTCCCTACCGGAAGGTCACTTTGCCTACTTCAAGGACTTGTCAATGGGCTGTAAGAAAAAAGGAAATTTAATTTTTTTTTTTTGGGCTTTTTTTCCCACATAAAGCAGTAACCACGTGCAAGGTCAAGTCCATGTAAATTCAAGTCTGCCTCCTCCTGTTGGGTCTTCCAACTGACTGAGTGGTAGCACACGTGAGCTCCCAAACCTCCTAACTCCATTCTAGTGAGGCTTCCCAGTATGAATTTTCGCAATTGGAAAGGTAAGAGAGTAAATCCTAAGTGTTCTTATCATACGGGGAAAAAACTCTTCTTTTTCCTTTTCCCTTTTTTTTTTTTTTTTCCTGTGCCTCTATGATGGACATGATGGATGTTCACTAAATTTAATATGGCAATCATATTGCAATATGTGTAAATCACATTATGCTGTATAGCATACAGTGCTGATTGTCAGCTGTATCTCAATAAAACTGGGGAGGGGGGAGAACGGAGGAGTAGGAAAAAGAGTTTAGCAAAAATCAATTTAAATAGGGCAGTGCCACCCCAGAAATGGTTAGGAGCAGTCTTCAGAACTCCGTCTAGGGAAAAGACTTATATAAAGTGTGGAAGTAAAGAAGGAAAATTATTTGATTGGCCATAGCTTAAAGCCTCGTTGGCTATTTATGATTGGGTGCCCTGAGTGCTTTGATCTCATTAACCTTGAGACGATTACAGGCTTAGATTTTGGTTTGCTTATAAAGACCTCCACGTCTTTAGAGCTGCCACCCCTGTTTATGATGGCTTCTTCGTTTAATTAATTAGACACCTGCTTTGCAAACTTAGGTAAATCAGATGGCTTTTCTGGGCATTGCACTTCTCATTTTGTCAGTGGGACTTAGAATCCTGGAATAATGTTATTAGGAATAATGTCTCTTTTTACCCGAGGAATGTAATAGAGAATTGTAGATAAACCTGACGTGACTATAATTGTCAAGCCCTCAACGTACTCTGAAAGATGAACCATCAGTTTCTCCAAGGATCAGTTTACAAATGGAGTTCAATGCTGATTATACTCTAGCTTCACATCACTAGGGCCCTAGAAGCATATGCCTTACCTCATCATGGTTTCAAAACTGCCTCATGGTTTTCACAAAGCTGGGTGGGATGTGTTGGAATAACCATTTCCAAGAGAAGCAATAAACCACAAGCTGGTTTTCAATATCTCAAAAGAAGCATGTGGACTGCAGATTCACACAAAATTAACACCTCCATTGTCTTTCACGGCCAGGCCTTAGGGAGGTTATTATGCTGTTTTGCTTTGTAGATATGTTCTTAAAGCACTGAGAAGACCCTCCTTAGAAGCAGGAAAAAGCCAGTCTGTAACGGCATTCAGATTTTCAGAAGTTTTACATCAAATGAAACTTGGTTTTTTTTTTCCATATTCTTGCTGCTAGCAGTCCCGGCTTCATAAAGTAATCCGGGAGACATTCTCAAACATCTGTGAAATATGAAATTCCCTAGGCGAAGAGAGCAAGCTTTTGAGGGGCAGAGAGCACTGGGAGTGGTGGAAAATCCCCATATAGACTGTCTGGGCTTAATTCTAGGTTCTTCCTCTCTAGCTGGGCCTTCGATTTCTTTTCTTCCTCTCCCAAAGGGGTACAAGCCCATTGGCCATTATGATGCCTAATACATGGCACCCCACTTTGTAATACTATTTTTATATTTTTCAACTCGATGAAATGGACTAAAAGAAGTCATAAATGCATGAAGTAAATTCCCTTCCTTTGGCGAGAGTTAAACAAGTACTGAATCATAAGGAGGTGAACCAAGCCTCCAGGGCTGAAAAGGCCAGTCATACCAGCCAGCCCAGCCCCTAGCAGAAAGATTTTAGAGCACAGGCAATGTCTGTCCACTGGATCTGTAGTTTGGAATCCAAAAAGGGGAAAACAGGCCAAACCATTTCAGTCCTCAGCCGCCAAAGCTTGTAACTGCTGCTGCCAAGCATCTTCTAGTCTTGGTGTGAGCTCCAGCTGGAGCTGGGATGTTTCCATCTGTACCACCGCAGGTGGTTATATAATTAGCCACATACATTTGTAGCGCTGTAAAGAGAAGTCTAGTAGCAAATCCATCCTTGCTGTACATCTGTTGGATGTTACCGTGGTCTGGAAAAAGGTCTGTCCCTAAAATAAATGAATCGAAATGCTTTTGTGTTTCAAGTTTTCTGGAGTTGCTTACTTAGGCAAAACCACTGCTGAAGCCAACATGATTGAAATGGTAGACCACCAAGCCTGAAGTATATGTGCATCTGCTACCCACTCTGCTTGAGCCTTTTCTGCATCCTTCAGAAGCCTGCATCAGCTACGTGCTTTCTGGAAGGGCCATTTTTTACTAGAACTTCTTACACTTCCAAGCTCCTGCCCTGTATCTTGTAGTGTCTGACTTAGTTTTCTTGTAGTCTTCTATGAGATTCGGTCTTCTTGTAGTGTCTAACTTACTTCTTACCCCTCCATACTGTTGTCTTTTTGGAATATAGGTGAGGCTTGGTGGGGCGAGGTCTGGCGCCGATGAACAGGAAAGAATTCTTGAGACGTCCTTGGTGAAAAATGGTGGTTTTATTAAAGCACGGGGACAGGACCTGTGGGCAGAAAGAGCTGCTGCTCCTGGGTTGTGAGGGATGATTGATTATATACTTGGTAGTTGGGGGAGGTAAGGAAAAGGGAGGTTTCAAAAAGATTTTCTTTTTCTTTTTTTTTTTTTTTAAAGATTTTATTTACTTATTTGACAGAGAGAGTGAGTAGGCAGAGACTAGGCAGGCAAAGAGGGGGAAACAGGCTCCCTACTGAGCAGAGAGCCCGATGAGGGGCTCAATCTCAGGACCCTGAGATCATGACCTGAGCCGAAGACAGAGCCACCCAGGTGACTTCAAAAGGATTTTCATATGTTGAAGAAGACTCACAGGATACCGGAGGCCTTGCCCTTGTCAAGTTAAGGTTATTTTTCCCTCTAGTAAGGCATTAACATTAAGACAGTTACCAGCTTCCTGGAGGACTGTCCCACATGTCCCACCCAGGAATAGGGGAGGTGGAGTCTGTGGGGTGTCTGTTCATGGTTGGTCCTCAGCTTGCCCTCTGCTCTCTCACCACAGACCAGGTGGATATTTCCATCTTTCACACTTGCCAACAATAGAAATGACCATTTCATTCATATGCCATTCATATAAAGACAAATTAATTAGTTTTAAATTAAAATTTAAAATTTAAATTTAAAATTTAAAAATTAAATTTTAATTTAAAAATTAAATAATTTAAATTTTAATTTAAAAATTAAAATTTAAAAATTAAAATTTAAAATTAAAACAAATTTAAAATTTGTTTCGAAAGGAGTACCAAACACATCCTTTGATGAGGTCCCGGCTAAGCAGACAATGGAGGTTCCCTTAAACCCCTCTCCTGTTTCTGCACAGTTGTTGATTTCTATAGCATGTACTAGGATAAGAACTTAGAAGCTAGTACCTTGCCAATGAGGTGACATGTCATTGGCTGGCGAACGTGACATTTTGATCTTCTACATGCTGCTTGTTGTCTTAATTTTTTATTTGTTCAGAACCATTTGAGGAAGAGAGGTTTGGGTATTGCCTGAAAATTCCCCACAATATCGATCTCAGTTTTCTAATACCAACGATTTCTCCAGTCTCAGTTTACATCATTTTTGTTTAGTTTTGGCTGAACTGGAACCTTGCCACTCAAAATGATTCTTAGCCTTTATTTATTTATTTATTTTTTTAGTCTTTCTTTGACTGTCAATTTCTTCATGCAATAAATGGCTCCTCCAAGCACTAGTTAGTGAAAATCTGGCTGGACTTCCATCAGAAATGAAAGGGTAATGTTGGCTATTGGTTGTTGCCCCACTGAATGACACACATGTGGATATGGGGTTTCAAATTAGCGTTTCATTAAAAGTCTGGAAAAGCAGAGAGTCACAACACGGTCTTGCTCTTAATGTTTGTTAAGCTGTCTTTCTAATTAATGGCCCTTAGGACTGAGAATCAAACCCCTAACTTGGATAACGGGCAGGACTGACACAGCATCCAGGCGTTGGTAGAGGCAGAAGCCAGGCCTTTGTGTGTGCAGGAGCGCAGGTTAGCATATGAAGCATGCTTTGTGCCACTCTCCCTCAGATCATTTGTGGCTCACCTGGCAAGATGAGATCATTGGTTTCTACCATTAGCGTCTTGGGTGTCCAGGCACCAAAACTTCTTAGCTTTGACTTGAAAGCTTATCACTATAGAGATGGGGAAAAAAGGCACCACTTTCTACTGTAAGGAGAAAAGACTTTTTGAAAGTCTCTTATGAACCTGAACGATGAGGGAAGAGTAAGAAAAATGACACTGCCTAGATTTTATACTTCACAAAGCCAGGAGAAGGAATTTTCTGAGGGTTTTTTGCTAATAGTAAGTACTTCCAACCCAGCTAAAGATTTGAACAAAGCCAGCTTGACTTGTCCCTAATTTAGGATAGAAAAGAAAAAAAAAAAAAGTGAACCAGTAAAAATTTAAACCCCAGGGACCCAAGGGAGATTTCTAGAAGCTCCTTATGTTTTGTTAACTGTATTCTCCATTCCAACCCTCTCTTTTCTAAACCATTTGGTTCATGGCTGCCAGGTTAATCTTTCTGAATACCACTTTGTGTATGACATTTTCCTTGCCCAGATTTCCACAAGAGTAGTTTATTGTCCCCAGAAGGAGACGAGTCAATAGCCTGACTTTCAAAGTCCATCTCGTGCTGGTGTCTGCCCATCTGTGAACCTCTACCTCCACAGTACAGCCAAAGCCAGCTCCCTGTTTCACCTGAGCCTCCGATGCACATTCTCATCTCTTGGTTTTTGCTTGTGGATGTGGCAATGCTGGTGTGTGTGAGAGTTACTTAAGAAGCTCATTAAAGGGACCAGTGCCACCATCATCCTCTTCCCTGGGGGATGCCTCTTTATACCTAGCTCCGCATGTCTAAGTCTCAGATATCTTTGAAGGCTGGCTTCAGATTCACCAGCAGCCCAACTTAGATAAATAGATGTAAAAAGAGAAAGGTGTTCTAAGCAGGGAGAATACAAGGCAAAAACTGGGAATTTGGGGAACCACCAGCAAATGTAAGTCTGTAGATTGTATCTAAATGACTTAGCACCTGTGGCTGCAGAAGGGAACTTCAGTGCCCTTTATTGGAAAGGTGTTAGCTTTGAGGTTGCAGAGGGCTGAGTCTGAGTCTTCTTGTCCTGGGGCAAAGCTAGCTTGGGTATGTCACTTATTCTTCTGACACCTAGTTCATTTACTTGGAAAAAGTTGGCTCTGCCTTTATTTTACGGATTAGATGTTATGACATGTGCAATGCATGTAGCATGTGTAAGTACTTAATAAATGTTGGTTCTCTCCTCTTCCATCTATTTGGGTAGTAGGGACAGGAGGAGGAGCCAGTTGTTGTCACATGGTGAGAGATACCACCAGCATCTTGCATGTCTTCCATTTCCACCTGCCAACCCCTCTATCTCTGCTTGAGGACATTCTGAGGTATGTTTTTCTGGTCCATGTGGTAAATCGAAAGTTTCAGGGAATTCCACTCTTTGGAGGCAGCTTTAAGCCAACGACTAATGGGGACTGTTGTATAAACACCTCAGAGTCCTCATTCCTTGGGCATGATAACTTGGAGGCAGGTATTTTATATTGACTGCCAGAGTGACCCCATGGGACTGAACTCCAGACACCCATGGTTGTAGCTGGCTAGATAATGCACCACCCTCCCCCCCCCCCCCCCCGCCTTAATTGGCTGTCTTCTCTCCCTTGTCTCATCCACTCCCCTGGTAGTATTTTCTTCACCTTCCAAATAAATTACTTACATTTGAAACCCCATCTCAGGGACTGCTTCTTCTGGAAGAATCCAAACTAAAACAGAATCCTAGTCTACATTTCTTTTTACAACTCCTCCCAGTAGGGTTGGTCTAGCTGCTCCCAATTGTTTTATGGATCTGGGTGGCAGAATAAGTATATCATCTCAGTCCTCATAAGCCATGCTGTCACCGTGTAACATAAGAAATGTGACAGTGGCAATAACATGCTACATCTTAGTCACTCTAATGTGTAAACTAATACAACAGTCGGGCACATTCCATGTCTCTGATATTAAATGATGACTGAATTATTGATAACTGGTCCCACATTCCCTTGAATCAAATATTAATACAGCAATATCTTGCATGTGGCGGCTGGATTCCTTTTTAATGATTTCATCACTCAGAAATCCGACCACGTCTTTCACCTCATACAAGATGAATTGGGTGCATTCTGGAAAGACAACTTGAGGAGATGGAATGTTTAAACATTGGCTGTTGTGTTCTATCAGAGTTGACAGCAGGCTTTCCCTGGGACAAGTGTCAAACACCAAAGAAGGATTTCAGTCGTCTGAGACTTTCATTTGGGTCTATTCTAGAATTTGTTTTTGCTGACCTACTTCATGGTAGCCTTCAGGTGGGAAACACAGAACACAGGCATGGCAACATTGGAATGGGCTTTCCGTCTACACCCTTCACATTCAGTATTTAGTTTCAAGTATTTTGGCTTACGCAATCTCCCCCACCTACGGATTCCTCTGGTACTCAGTCTGCACTGCTCTTATGGCCTTTACATATTCCTTGTTCTGATACATTTATGGGTATATGTCCTGTTTCTTCTACTGGATCATATTCTCTTTGAGGTCATGGTACTCAATGTTGTTGACGTTGAGAGGCTCCTTTCCTGAAGTCTTTGTATTTTACTTACCCTTGCTTCCCAGAACTCACTGAAGAATCTGCAACACTGTGGGTGGTCCATAAATGCTCGTTGAATGGCCACCTTTGGAAATGAATATATGCAGAAGAACTTCCATTTCAGTAAGATTTGTGGGGAGAGGGATGCTTGGTTCATGTCCTCATTATCTCTTTTCTGGATCAGAGATATTCTTTTTAAAGATTTCAAAAGGGAAGGAAAAAAATGCTAAGGCATCTGAGAAAACCCTGTGAGAGTTGTTAAAAGGATGTGTTAGCTTTTATTAATTTTATTACTATTACTGGTACTCAGTGCCATACCTTATTATATAACAAACATTTATGGAACGTTTACTATAATCTGGACACTGTACTGGGTCTTTGTACTGGGACTTTCAGTTTTTAAAAACACCTTGCCACTCATTGCTATGTGCTTCTAGGCAAGAATAAGTCATAAATGAACATAAACAAGGGTTTTTAACAGTTATAAAAAATTTTTTAGTGTGTTGCTAAAACAGGAATGGGCTGGAATTATCATCCTTAAGACAAATGTTATACTTATATTTTATGTAAAAAGTAAAGTTTAAAAGATCTAACACTGACCCATTTCCAAATGTCAGGCACTGTGTTGTATGTGAACTAACTATGCCAAGCAAATATTAACTGTGTTAAATACTTGTAGCAATCTTATGAATTTTGTACTGTTATCATTTTCCAGATAAGAAAACCTGAAACCTACTTGAGGTCACACAGGAAGTGGTAGATTTGGGATAAGAACACAGACGGTCTTACTTCAAAGTCTGTTCTCTTAAAAACTGTGCAGTACTATTCCTTGGAGCTGAATGGAACTTTTTTCCTTTGGTTTCTGAGAAGCTTAGAGAGAAATTTATCATTGAACTTTACTCTGAATTTTATTTTACATTTACATTGAACTTTGACTTGAGTTTATTTGTATTTGTTTTTCTTTTGATCTTGCCTACCTCTATTTTTCTGTTTGAAAATTAGGAAATTTCTAATTTTTTAATTTTATTGCTCTTTATGTGGGGGAGAAACAACATCATTGACTCTAATACTTCCATCATTCATATATTCATGTGGGAAATTATCTGGAAGGGACTATAGCAGACCCTTCCACATTATACCAGTTAGAATAGCAAAAATTGACAAGATGAGAAACAAATGTTGGCAAGGATGTGGAGAAAGGGGAACCCTCTTACATTAATGGTGGGAATGACGTTAGTACAGCCATTTTAGAAAACAGTATGGAGGTTCCTCAAGATGTTAAAAATAGAGCTACTCTATGACCTAGCAATTGCACTATTAGATATTTACCCCAAAGATACAGATGTAGTGAAAAGAAGGGCCGTATTCACCCCAATGTTCATAGCAGCAATGTTCACAATAGCTAAACTGTGGAAGGAGCTGAGATGCCCTTCAACAAATGAATGGATAAAGAAGATGTGGTCCATATATACAATGGAGTATAAGGATACCTACTGTTTTTACCAACACGGATGGACCTGGAGGGGATTATGCTAAGTGAAATAAGTCAGGAAGAGAAAGATAATTTTCTTATGGTTTCACTCATATGTCAAACATAAGGAAGAGCGCAGAGGACCACAGAGGAAGGGAGGGAAAACTGAAGTGGGAGAAATCAGAGATGGAGACAAACCATGAGAGACTATGGACTCTGGGAAACAAACTGAGGGTTTCAGAGGAGATGGGGGTGGGGAGAATGGGGTAGCCGGGTGATGGATATTAAGGAGGGCATATGTGGTCATGAGCACTGGGTGTTATACACAAATAATGAATCATTGAACACGGCACCAAAAACTAATGAGGTACTATATGTTGGATAACCGAACATAAGAAAAAGAATGTATAAATAAAAGCAGATATTGCTATGAAACAAAACCCCCAAAACCAAAAAAACAAAAAAGGAAATGATGCTCTGTATAGAGGAAAGGACTTGCTCTAGTTCACATGCTAGTGAGTGGTCATCCTTGGCAAAAATCTAGCTCCCCTGACTTCTGGTCCATTGTTTTTTTCTACCATACCATACTGTCTTATGTTACTCCTGCTTATTTACCACTAGTACCCATTTCTCAACAATGTCTTGTGTTGTCTTTCTAGGATATATTTAATATTTCTTTCATCTTAAGAACTAATGTAACATATTAAGAAAAATATGGTCTCAGGAGGTAAAGAGCACTGTGACCCTAAACAAATGATTTAACTTCTCTGGGCTTTAGTTTCTTCATCTGTATTGATAAATGCTCTAATGTCTGAGGTGCTTTTTGTACATTGATATAAATACTCACTAACATTTGTGATTTATTTAAATGAAATTTGTTAAATTCATGTGTCTAAGAATCAAAAGTTTGAAGACCAATTTTCATGAGTATTAACATTATTGATTTGAAGTGTGATTAATTAGGTGCTCTCAAATAATTAGTTGCAACTTCAAATTTAATATAATTTATTCTTTTAAATGTTGTGTACATCTTCAACTTTAGGCAAAACACAACTGTAATTATTATAAAACATATTATTATGTGTGCATTCAAACCTATTCTAAGGTGTCACCATTGTGGTTTCATTTCTTCATTAATTCCATATTTGGTTTTATATTTCCCAAGGTTTATTTCCTAACTTAGCTGGGGTTGTTCTAGACCTTTGGTAATCACATTTTGACATCTACTCAGGGAAGCAGTGATCTTACCAGACTCAAAAGAAAATGAATACCTTCAAGCTTTCAGTACTATATTTTAGATTAATTGACGCTCACTCAGGGCACAAAAACTCTGCCTTGCCCACAGCTATTCAAACACAAGTCACTCATCAGTACAAGTAAACTATGCTAGTATGGCCTTTAGGTTCACACCTTCCATATTTGTGACCTGGTATTTCCCCCACAAAATTATGTCCGTGTTTTTCTTTTTAAGGAATTTATCATCTTTTTAAATTTTTTTACCTTTATTGAGATATAATTAACGTATAAAAATGCATCCACCTGAAGTGTATGGTTTGATGAATCTTCACAAATACATATACCAAATGACCAAACCACTATCAATACATAGAATACATAGAATATTTCTATCACTACCCCAAATCCCCTGTGGCCTTTGTTGGTGAGCTCCCATCATGACCCCAGACCTGAACCCAGACAACTACTGATCTGGTGATTACAGATAAAGCTGCTATGCATATTAGTATTCAGATCTTGAACATATTAAAAAAAATTTCTGAGTAGTTTTGGTTTTTGATGCCATTGTAAATGGTATCTTTTAAAATTCAATTTCCAATTGTTTATTGATAGTTTTTGGCAATTGGTTGATTTTTTTTAATATATTGAGATTTTTATCTTGTCACCTTGCTCATTTTTCCCCCCTAGTGGTTTATTTTCTAGATTCCTTAGAATTTCTTATTTTGCACATGATTATCTTTTCTGTTCATGAAGACGGTTTTATTTCTTTCTTTCCAATCTACATGTCCCCCTTTTTTCTTGCTTTATTGAAATGGCTAGGACCTCCAGTACAGTGTGGAACAGAACTGCTGAGACTAGAAATTCTTGTCTTGTTGACCGTGTGTTGTCTTTTGCCATTAAATATGATGTTCAATATTTTCACCACTAAATGTGATGTTAGTGGTTGGTTTTATTGTAGTCATTCTTCATAAGGTTGAGGACTTTTCTTCTATTCCTAGTTTGCCAAGTGTTTTCGTTTTATAATCATGAGTATTAAAGTTTGTTAAAGGTGTTTCATGCGTAGATGAAAATGAACATATGATCTTTCTCTTTTATTCTCTTTATATAGGAATGTTTAGACATTTACATTTTATGCAATTGTTAATATAATTGGGCTTAAATATACTCCTTGCTATTTATTTATGTATGTACTATCTGATATATCTTCCTTTTCAGTCTTTTTTGACCTTTTAAGTGTGTTTTAGAATTTTATTTTATTTTCACCATTGACGTATTAGCATTATCATTGTTTCATTTTGTAATGATTACTTTAGAGTTTACAATAGGCAGTGTTCACTTACCATAGTCTGTCTTCATGTAACATAACACCACTTCACAGATAATGCATATAAATTATAACTGTATTTTCAAATTCATCCTCCCATCTTTTGTACTGTTGTTATCACACATTTTACTTGTACTTATATTTTAAGCCCCATACTAATTTGTTATGCTTGTGTTAATTCATCAATGATATTTTAAAGATTTTGAAACTTGAGAAATTGTCTTTTATATTTATCCACATAATTACCCTTTCTGGAGCTCTTATTTCTTGTAATTCCAAATTCACATCTAGTGTCTTCTTTATAACTTTGGAACATATTTTAAGCCATCTCGGTACTTGGTTATTGTATTACATTTTTAGAAGTGTTTGTCTTATTTGCCATTCTTTGTGCTTTCTCCACTAACAGGGACAGAATATTGAAACTTTTTAAAATAGACATATCCTGAATAAAAGAAACAAAATACTCATATATCTCTATACTTCAAACTTTCTTAAAAAATAGCTTATTTTTTTATCATTCTTTCATTTTATACCTGTAATTTTTTATACTTTAATTTCCTCTTTGAAGTATCATTACAAACTAATACTCTTTCATAGATACACTTTGTTTCAATTAACTACAAGATTATGGGATGCCTGGATGGCTCAGTTGGTTAAGCATCTGCCTTCAGAGGGCTGGGATCAAGCCCCACATTGGGCTTCCTGCTCGTCAGGGACTCTGCTTCTCCCTCTGCCCCTCAAATGCTCTTTCTCTCAAATAAATAAATAAAATTTAAAAAAACCTGTAAGATTATAATAATTATTTTTGATGCTGAAATTTTCACAGTGTGGTTGTGCTAGACCTTTCAATTAGAATCTTTTGTCTTTAAAGCAGTGTTCCATAATGACTCTTAAGCTCCACCCATATTTTTTTCTATAGTATGTAATAAATCTGTAATATAGACTGAATAAGATTATTTTTCTCTGTGAATGTTTTAATATTAAGTGCTTTTAAGAGTTGGATATACTCTTATTACTATGACTGTGACTCCTTACTCTCCATTCCCTCCTGTTTTTTATGATGGTATAAGTTATTTTCTGCTTCATGATCCCTGCCCTCCTTACCCCCATCCAATTTTTTGCCTTTCCTGCTCCGGTTTGTTTATGATGGAGACTGATTTATTTGGACTATATTAAGGGGTCCTATGTTCTCTGGCTCATGTTTTGGCCAATGGATGAGACACACAAGGAGACTGGGGAGTTTGGAATGTTTGGAGAGAGAAAGTTTGGGGGTATTTGCATTCCCGCTTCCTCCATATTTCAGTGCTGCAGATTGGATAGTGGCTGGATCCCTCTGCAGTAGAGTCTCTGTGTGGTGTTTTCTTCTTCATGGACTCACCAGATTGCAGTGACGTTAATTTGTCCCATTATCCCTTCAGCCAAAAGGGCTGTGATGGTGTATTGCTGTGGCTAGTCTCTGCCTCCATATCATTAGTTGGTCCTCTTAATTCTATCAGTGGTCATCAATTCTCTTTCATTAAATCCTGTTGAGTGGAATTCTGTTCCCTGATGGGAACCTAACTGACACAGCAATTATTACAAAATCCCCATGTTCCTGTTGTCAAAGCTTGAGCTCGCAATTAGAGCAAAAGGGCTGGCTCTCCATGTCATCTGATAAGGCTTGATAAATGTAATGGTGGGGATGTATGCTCTCTTTTCTACTCCTGGAAATGTTAGAGTTACAATAGTTACAATGAGTGTGACCATGAAGGAGGATGAGCTTTAATACTTTAATACATCTAATAACCAGTTTCTGATCGTCTACCTAACCACTCTGATTCTGAAACAAAAGACTAAAAACACTGTAGGATTCTCTCAGTTTCAGACTCTTCTGGAACTCTGTGGAACTCTTCTTGAACCTTATTGCTTTTCAGCTCTCTACATTCGTTATTACCTTAACTCTTCATGTGGGAAAGCAGAGAGTCACTAAGATCTCACAGGTTGAAGAGAAGGGATAAACAGTCTCTGAAATGAGAGACAATCTAATACAATGTTTAGTTGGGTTTATTTTCTTTATTTTCTTTTTTTTTTAAGATTTTATTTATTTATTTGATAGACAGAAATCACAAGTAGGCAGAGAGGCAGGCAGAGAGAGAGGGGGAGGCAGGCTCCCCGCCAAGCAGAGAGCCCGATGCAGGGCTCGATCCCAGGACCCTGGGATCATGACCTGAGCTGAAGGCAGAGGCTTTAACCCACTGAGCCAGCCAGGTGCCCCGGGTTTATTTTCAAAACAGTGTCATCAGATAAACAACACTAGTGCCTCCCTGTTTTGTTGTGTCCAAGTTCAAATCCCTTCCATAGAGGTGATGGTGGCTTCTCACCTCTTTATCCTGGTTTTATCATTCTCTTTGGGATGTGGTTGCTGTGAACTATTCAGCCCTTCTGCAAATAGGGAAGTTGTTCCCCTTCCACACCAGAATTCTCATTATTGTTTCTCTATTATCCTTCATTTTGGTTCAGATCTGATCCATCATAGAATGCATGAAGCTAGGACTTCGATAATTTGTTTCTGAAAGTGTTTCCCAAAGTGAGGGACCAGGCATTATCCTTTTTGTTTCTCCCAAGGATGTGTCTGGAGGAAAACTAACTCAGCCTTCTAAGAGGGCACATGAGTTAATTTCTCTAACTTTTGTACAGTGTTTGTGTTAGAGGGTGAGAGGTATGGGTGAAGTTCTCTTAAAGGGTAGTCATTGGGTCCCTCCTTTAGTGCCTATCTGTGTATTTTCGGAACATTCTACCTTCCAGAGAGTGGAATAGCTGTGACTGTAAGAATCTTACCTTTCAAGCCTATGGTGATGGTCTGTTATATTGATGGCCACCATTGACCCATATTTTCTTGTATCCATGTCCTTGACTAGTGTTCTCCTGAATGTGGACTAGCTTGGAGGCTTTCTTTAACCAAGAGACATGGAGAAGTGCTAGTGTTTAAGTTCTTGGCCTAAGTCTTACAAAGGCCTAGAGGCTCCTGGTTTTGCTTTCTTGGGAGTCCTGAGCTACCATGTAAGATATCTCTTTACCCTGCTGGAGAGATCACATGGAGAAACCACATGGAGAGGCTACATAAAAAAGCAGAAGCGTAGAGATTACATGGGGAGGGTAAGGGAGAAGAGCCTGACTATCCCAGGATCTCCAGCTGAGCCCAGCTCTGAGCTGATCCACTAAATGAAAGCAATCACACAAGTGCCTCCTCGTTAACTGAACAAAAGAACCACTTAGTGGGGCCCTGACTGATACTTGTAAACATTCAACATGCTACTAAATCCACAGGGGTACAGAACGAAAACACATACTGTGACCTGCAGTCACAGATCTGAGCTCTCTCAGAGCCTGCCTTTTGGGTGGGCTTTCTACCTTCCTTCTTCTGGCTGAGTTTTTTCTTCTCTTACCACTCAGGAAGGCATCCTTAAGCATTCCCTAAAGTCCAGATGCAAGAGAGTAAACCCAGAGAAAAACTAGGTTTCCCCCTCCTTCTTAAGGTTCCTCTTGAGAATTTTACCATATGGCTTTCATAGTTACCATGCCAAAGACAATAAAGCAATCTCAGCGTTCATTCCAATCTAAGGAATGGTATGAGGTTACATTTTGTTGCACCCTTCCCAGAGAGGGCTCCCCCTCCTCAGAGCAAGCAGTCATCCCTGCAGATGACAGCATATGAGATCTTAACATACCCTGGGTACATTCAGACCTCAAATTTGTTGGCCATAGCCATTAGTATGGCTTGTTGGGGATTCTTCTTTCCAATTCTGTGTATAACCTAGGATTGCATACCCTGTGGGCAGATGAGACCAGGAGCTGGAATGGAAGTGATGCTGCTTACTTCTGGGTGAAGTTTTTAAATGCAGATGCAAAACGATCCAGAGCTCTCTTGCCTCTGCCAGTGTTGGCATTGGTGACCACAGCATCAACAAAGGCTCTAGAGTAAGGTGATATGGAGAAGAGCTTTCTTGCTGACCCTCAACAGATGTGCAACATGAGCAAGAGTATCCTTTGAATCACTGATGTTTTGGAGTTATTTGTAATTATGGCACAACCTATCCCATCCCAACTGATTGATTTATTGGTATAAGAGAAAGCTCCTGCTATAGACCCCCTACTTGTTCTTTCTCTCTCGTTTTTGTCTTCATGCTTCAAGTCTTCCTTAGTGGAAAACATCCTGGTCTCTGTTTTTCTGAATTTGTTCTGAAATATAAAACAGGCCAAAACTCCCAAACTAACATTTGGGTTTTTCTTTTCTTCAAAAATTCCCCATTCTTTTTTCTTACATCTCTCTTATGGTTTATGTTTAAACACTCCAGACTCCAGCCACGTTGGACTGTTCCCTGTGTGCCCACACATCCAGCATATCCTTTCCTCTGTGCATAGCATGATGATTCAGAGCAACCACTTAAGAGTCAGACAAATTAGGCTCAGGTTCTAGCTTCAGCTCTCCCTGTGTGAGCATGAGAAGGTCATTTTTTCTGTCAGAGATGGTTTTTTCTTCTGTGAACAGCAGATACACTATCTTCCTTGCAGTATTAGTGTGAGGATTAATAAGAAAATGTTTGAAGAGTGGTCAGCACAACACTTGGCACATAATGGCCCCTCATCAAGGCCTGGAAGTGTAGCTCTGCTTTCATGCATTCCTTCTAGATGAAATCCCCTATCAGTGGCTCTAACTTAGTCTTTCAAGGACAGTGGAAGTGCTTTGTCAGGCTACCTGTGTGTTTTAATTTTTAGCCAGCAATTACTTCTTCATTTGTAACAACTACCTATCACCTCCTACCTTCTGAAGTCCTAAAGTAATTATTGTTATCTCTTCTAGATCACAATTATAATCTTATCCCTTAATGCTTAGGTATACCTATTATCATGTGTTAGATTTTAAGTTTCTTGAGGGTAGAATCCATGTCTGTTTCTCAATTTCGTATGGCTCCCAACATCCAGTCCCAGTCCTAAAAACCATTCCAAGTGGGAACTCCGTAAGGATTTTTTGAGTGAGTAATGAATGAAAATTTACCATATCTGCCCTGGGTCCTACTGTAGCCATTTCTCCTTTTTCTGGGTCCTTAATTTCTGCTGAATATTTCATTTGTCACAAGAGGGACAAGGGGGAAGAGGTAAACTCTGGAGCACTTATTGAGAAGGGTACATTACAAGCATTGTCTCACTGTATTTTCATTTCAGCCTTTTGCGGCAGATCATTTGTTAAGCCGCACATCCAAGGCCACACAGGTGGTAATTGGATGTGTTGACTTCTGGAAGCCACGCTGTTTTTATTATATGATATTTGTTTTTGAATCAGGTCTTGTGGCCATTTTTATAACTTTTTCTCAAGCCCTCAGGCCAACTCAATTTCTGTTCTGGCTCTATTAAATGGGATAGAGATTTTTTTTAAAAAATGTGGTTCTTAAACACAATGTGATTTATTTTTTTAGACCCTGACAGATCTTTAGTGATTGAGACAGACACAGAGTGAATGCTTATGGCAGATTAATTCCAAATGAGGATGTAGCAGTCTTAAAATAAGAGTGAGTTGGAAAGTAGGTTTTTACTTACACAAACTCCTTCCCAGAATCCCATGAAGAACCCTACAGAGTGAGCATAGTCTAAGAGAGAGAATTTTTTCTGGAGTCTATGGCCACAAGCAGAAAGTGAGGAACTCAGCTGAATTTGAGGACACATAGGACAATGTCATTGTATCTGTATGGAGGACCACAGGTATGGTCTCCCACATCAATATCCCTCTTGATAGCTAGCAAATGCAGTTTGGAATGTGCTCAACAAATGTAGTGAGGAAAGGCTGTGGGAGGTTGTGAAAGACAGAGTGTTAGGCAGGGGCAATCCGAGCTTATTGTCCTTGGCCAGAAAGTGCTGTTCACTGATTTTAGTACCTGGCACATTTTGGGCTTGTCTCAGCCCATATTATCTCTATCCAGGATGGTAATTGGAGAGGAATGCGTTATCTTCTCTGGCTTCAATCCAGTCTGCCCTCCCACACGAGGTCCTATGATTCTCTGGTCAGGATTTTGTTCCAGATTATCCCGCAAGATTTACACAATGCCTTTATCACTCTTGTTTTGCCTTTCCTCCCTGCTTTGTATTGTAGGTGGGCTCTTGTCAATCAATCCAGGTTTGACTTCATTTCCTCTACAAATGGGTGAACTTTCCTAGCCATTGGATTTTCTGAGCCATGCGTTAGGAAATTCTCAGCAGACTTATCTCTTATTCCTATTTTTTATCACTGTGTGAGTACTTTTATGTAACATTTTCTTGCTTAATGCAACCTCTTGGGTTAGTTGTTTATGCAGTTGTTGCTCTTAGGTGATTGCTTGACTAATCCTTATCCTATCTCCTAAGGTCACGCTACATAGATTTAACTATGTACACTTATAGATGTGTAGCTAGATGGAGAGATACACAGACATCACACATGCAGTATATATGTCTATATATGTATACACATACACACATATGGGTGTAAACACGTCTGTGATGTTCATATATCCATACACATTTGTTGAATTGCATTACGGAAACAACTCACTTGTCAAGTCTAATCATAATAATTCTTATATAATGTTTCCTAAGCCAAAAACTCGTTAAGAACTTTTCATACATTAACTCTTCCAATCTTCACCCCAAACCGGTAAGGGTAATACTATTATTTTCATCTGCATTCTCTAGCGGAAGCTCTAAAGGCACGGAGAAGTTAAGTCATTTGTCCAAGATCACACTAACCTAACCCAGGAAGTCTGTCTGCAAGGTCTGTGCCCTTTACCTCTATGCTGTGTTACCTCTCCATGTTACACTAATGGAACAGAAGAGAAGTTAATCATACAACGGCAGAACATTTCTTTAAAATTTTGTAATACCACTGACCATACAAATCACACCTTCGCAAATATACAGTTTATTTGTCCATTCAATCATTTACTAATTTATTCATTTGTATGTCATTCAGTGAATATTTAATGAGTGTTTACTAGTTGTTTGTATATGCAAAGTACTTGGTGTGTGTGTGTGTGTGTGTGTGTGTGTGTGTGTGTGTTGGGAGAGGCAGATATCTTTTCTCTGTTCTTAAGTCATGAACTTTTTGTTTATTTAGGGGAATCCCAAACCCTGTTTTGGATCTGTCCTTGATCCTTTCGCCATTTGGTGTTTTAGGAAGAGGAGAAGTAGAGGCAAGAGGAAACGGAGAAACCATGAGATGTAGTTGAATGTTGCATTGAAGGTGGCAGTCAACCATTCTAGCTGCTGCTTCTTGTTTGAACTGCTCATTCTCAACCCCTGTAATTGTTTGCTTTGTATGGCTCATAACCACCCCTCAGCCGCTGCTGCTCAGACCAGAGACAGACGCACAGCCCTAAGTGATTCCTTGTATAAGTGCATGAAGAGATGCTGGTGTCAGTATATTAAAGGTGCTTACCTGGAAAGTCATGTAAAGTTCAAACTCTGGTATGAGGCTGGGTCCCAATTAGAGAAGCCAGAACAGAACTGATGCCAAAGAGAAGTGGAGCTCAGAGAGAAGCTGACATCTCTGACTTCTAGCTCTAGCCTTGTGACATCCATCTGTGTTCATTTAAGTCTTGGGTTTTCTGTGAGGTTCCGTGGTACATCTTCCTAAGAAAAACCCTAGGTGCTTTCAAAATAGCTTCAGTAGGTTTCTTTCCACTTCCCCACACAGAGTGACCCTTGACTTGGGCAGGAAATCACTCTTCCTTGTTTCAGTGAGGAAAGTTTTGGAAAATAAGGCTCTCTAGTCGAAGAATTATGGGGTTGATTCCATGTTGTCATTGGCTCTGGGTGTCATTAGGCCTCCACTTCTCTGTTGTGAAAATGTAGATCACCCCGCAATCTTTGCATTGTGTTTACTCCTGAGTACTGTGTAGTGACATTGGACAGTGGCCTTGAAGAATGGGAAGAGTGGGAATGATGTTGGGAAGGGGCCAGTCCCTTGAAGCTGAGCTCCAATGACTGTGGTTTCAATTATGGAGCAGTTTTGCTCATTGGTTGCTCGAGTGCCGCTGTGGTTTGGATGCATCTCAGTTCTGCTCAGGGCTAAGGTATTGAGTGTCCCAGAATCAATGTAAACAATGAGGTAAATCAATATAAATAATTAAAATAGATTTTAGTAGAAGGATAAATAGAAGTCCTAGAAATAGCAGGTGAAGTCACCTCTACTTCATGGTCGGATTTGGGAATTTCTCTACCCTTTTAAGTACCTGCTGATGTACAGAAAAATATAAAGTTTATGGGGACTGCTTGTCTACCAGGCTGCCCTCAATTTTCTTGTCTCTAAAGTGGGGGAATGAGTAATAAGTTAGATGAGCTATAGGGGTCCTTCCAGCATTGTGGTTGACAATGAGTGGCATAACAGTCAGCAGTTTAAGTATCCACAGAGATGTTATGCAACAGATCTTCCTGCATAACACCTGCCAAAGGTGGCCAGTTAATGGTAGTGCATAAGTGGTTGTTATGGGTTGAGTGATGAGGAACTTTAGTTCGTGTTCTTAGAAAAAATTCATTATGTCATTCCCAGGATGGATTTTCAAGCAAAATGAATTTCCACTACAAGTGCAGCCAAATGTAGGGAACTGCCAGGAGAGATTAAGATTAAAGTCTGTGAGGGTCAGGCGGGAGAGCAGGGTTTTAATTAAATGGAGCCATGGTTATAAAGCTCTTACCTCCTGCTTTCCAGGTAGCAGGTACTTGGTATAGTCAAGTCCTTTTCTTTCTTCTTCCCCTTTTCATCCATCTTTCACTTTCCAATAATCTGCTTCTTAAGAGTCCTATAACCACATGCTGGGTTGTTTAATTTGCCTCCCTAGGAAACTAACAAAACTCACTCCCAGTTGAATTAAACTCATTCCTAGTGCCAAGAAAGGACTGTGGAAGAGGATAAAGGGAATTCTGGGGTGGAATGATTCAACCACTTGTAGAGGCAGGATTCATTATGGGTAAACGTTGGTTGGCTGACCATGGAAATGAAATGCACGTCAGATATTTTGAGGATGAGATGAAATGCTGGGTAGATGAAAAGGATGTAAAAGCCAGTCCAAGCTAGGATGAGGCAGTGATATTTTAAATTTAGTTAGGGGTGTTCTTATAGTAGAATGAACTTCCTGGTGTTACATGTTTAGGAGTCCAGGAGATATTACAACAATAAACTATTTTAGGGGTGTGCCTGAGTGGCTCAGTGGGTTATGCCTCTGCCTTCAGCTCAGGTCATGATCTCAGGGTCCTGGGATTGAGCCCCACATCGGGCTCTCTGCTCAGTGGGGAGCCTGCCCCCCAGCCCCCCGCCTGCCTCTCTGCCTACTTGTGATCTCTCTCTCTGTCAAATAAATAAATAAAATAAAAAAATAAACTATTGTAGGACAAGATAATTAAAAAATACTTTATGAGAACTATGGTTTAGCATATCATTCAGAAAATATATAAAGATGACTTCTGCTTTTCAGAGCATAATCTGTGTGTTTTGAGGGAGGAGACAGAGTGGGGCCCAGCTTTGGAGCCAACAGAAGAAAATATAATGGGGGATACTGAAGAATGGAGAAAGTTTGCACGGCTCTGAACTCTTTTCTCTCCCTGGCAACAGTTAGCTTGATATCCTGCAGCCATGCATGTGTTGCAAAGAAGTTAAATAGGAAACCACCTTCCTGGGGCCTGGAGAACTCCACTTTCCATGGCCCTATGGTCATAAACTTGATTTTGATGTTTACAAATAGCTGAGGTCCTATTAGTGGTCCCAAATGGACTCACAAAAAACACACACCAAACCAAAGGCACAACGTTCTTCCACGCATAGAGCTTTACCATTCTTCAATGTTCCATCCTCCGAATCCTACTCAGTGCTTAAAACAACTTTGCAAGGCAGGAATTAATTTCACTATTTTTAGATGAGGAAACTAAGGCTCAGCATTTAAGTGATTTTCCCAAGTGATCTGGCAAAGTAGGAAGTTCAAATTTCCACAGCTAAACTCAGTTTTCTTTCCCACAACACCTGCCTCTATTGATTAGAACTGGTCCAAGGGCTCCTCTAAGGCTTATGCTTACTGTGAAAATCATTATATTGAGAAAATTTAGTTTGTCCTGTACCCAGCTGCTGTTCTCATTTTCTGTCACCAGGCTAATCCGGTTTTGCAATGATCTGTCTCAGTAGTGTTCCAACTTTAGGATGCAAAAGAACTATGGAACATCTTTTAAAATGCAAATTAATGGATACCATCTCCAGAAATCCTGAGACAGTAGATCTGGGGAAGGGCCAGGAATGAGCATTTCATGAGCACTCAGAGTGATTCTGTTTCCTGTGAGGGACCACACTTTGAAAACATGGTTCCAATTACGTTTCTACTTCCTGCTGCAGTAACAAACAGACAGATCTAGATCACTTACTTTCCACTTGTTTTTGTCTCTGGTTCATAATGTTTTATTATACCTGTATCAACCCATGCATCAGTATTCCCAGTAGGTTCTTCCTGGAATTATGACTCTGCCACTGAATGCTGCAGCTTTTTCATCACTAGATGTAATTAAAATTTTTTTAGTATCATTTGTTCTGGATACTCCTGCCATTTATGGTTCAGATTTCGCATGGGATGATGACATAGATCTATGAAATCTTTTATCAATTATAGTTTTTCTAGCTCGAGTAGCTTTGAGTTTGGTGTAATAAGAAATGTCAAAAATTTAGAGTTAAAAAATATTTTCAATTACTGTTCCACCAACCGTAGCAATGTGATTCTGGTAATTCACTTAACTTCCAGGAGTCTTAGTTTCCTCATCTTTGTCATGGGAATAATGACATCTACCTCCCAGGGTTGTTATGAAAATTAAGTAAGATAATATGTGTTGATTTTATAAATTACTATCACTATAGAAATGTGTGTTGATTTCATCAGGGTTTGTTCTAGACTAGAGTATTATCACTGACTGTTTTTTGAAGGGTGGTGTGGTTGAAACAAACCTGGGTTGCAGAGACTGGTTTCATCCAATGAATTGGGCTTTGCCTCACCTCAGGGTTTTTGTGCATGAGCCCCATGAATGGATGGTTTTAGGACAGATGAGCAAAGGGACACCAAAGAAACCAGCATGACACCCATTCCCTTGAGTCTGCCATGAGGACCATGCGTGGTCTTTATGTGGAGAACAGGCAGTGTGTCACACATGACGAGAATGCACAGTCAAGAGTTTCAGAGAGGCTAGCATGTTTGTGCTTTGGGGTTGGTGTGCATGTGTTAACACGGTGGAGACTGAGAAGACGGAGAAGAGCACAGCGTTGTTGGTTACCTTAAGAGTACAGCCTTGGGAAAAACAGAAGGAGAAGAAGAAGGAAGAAGAGCAGCCCTTGGTTCTTATTAGGTGGTGTCAGCTGCAGAGAATGTTCTTGAGGGAGCTGAAGGGGAAGAATGATAAGTGTGCATGGATCACTTCTGGGAACCCAGAGAAATAACTGGGGTGTCTTGAGGAGGGATGCAGAGTGCTTAGCTGCGGAGCTTGTGCAGATGGAGGTTCTCCAAGCTTAGACTGGCTTGGAGTTTCCTTATTGTCAGTTCTCTGTCAGGTACATGACCTCCTATATGCTGTTGAGACCCCAAAATCTGTACCTGTAGCTGAGGCTTGCCATCTAAGCCCCAAACCCACACACATTCTGTCTTCTAACAGCTCCCCTTGTTGCATTTGGGCACTTCAAACTCAACGCATCCCCCAAAGCATCATTAGTCAACAATGCAAACCGATGCTGCTCTTACAGTCCTTAGGTCAGTGTATGGTTCCTCTCAGCGAAATCAAGCAGCTGCCTTTGCCGTCCCGTCACCATTTTTATTCAATCTATCATCAAGCCCTGCCAATTATACTCCTAAATATTCATGATCCAGGCTGTATTTCTCCATTCCACAGCCACCATTGCAGCTCAAGATATTATATCTTCCCACTGCACTTCTCCTTAGCAAGTTCTTCGACTTTCCCACATCCCTTCTCGCCTTCCCTCATTCTACCTTGAATAGCTGCCAGCCTTTTGTCTGTTTATTTTAAACAGACAAACCTTACTGTGTCATTCCCCAGCTCAGAACCCTTGTTCCTAAGGTGACGACTGCATACCTTAACATGGTTTGTGTAGTCATACATGCGGGATCAGACCGACTCTTACCCTTTCTCTTGCTCTGCCTGTTCCAGTCTGAGGGGTCTTCCCTGCACTGTGGAGATGCCCAACTCATTCCCACCTCTGGGGCTTCTCTCCACTGTTCTTGCTGGGGGCAGAGACTCTCCTCCCTCTTCTTTCTCTCTAGTTAATACCTTGCATTACAACCCAGTTAGAGAACCCTGATGAAGTGTTTTGTTATTTTTTTAATATTTTTTTTCCTTGAGTGTCGTTGACATGCAATGGCACATTATTTTCAGGTGTACAACAGAGTGACTCAACATCTCTATGTACGCTGGGCTCACCGCAAATGTAGCGACCATCTGTCCCCATCCATTGCTATGACAGTACTTTGACTACATTCCCTATGCTGATGAGGTACTAAGAACCAGACAAAAAGCCTTTCACTGTGCTATACTCTCTCAGTACCTTGAACTTCCTTCCCTCTCAAGCTGTGTGCCACATTGTCTATACTTTTCTCTACAGTGCAACCTCTCTTGGGGAGGGAATGTGTCTATTGCAGTCACTTTCCTGTCACGAGTGCCTAGCGCAGATAACATGGTACTTAGCAAACATTCAGTAAACACTCACTCAACGATTGCATAAATATGAAATTCTGAGACCATTTCTTTCTAAGTGTGTCACAGAACTCTCACGTTAAGCAGGACTCTACCCAGTGGTTTGTCAGACCTCCGTGGTAATGGGGCCAGACCAACACACATGACAGGCATCTAGGATTGTTAACTAGGCAGCCACGATTTTTTCTTTCCTCTGAAAGTAATTACTAGTTGCTAAATATGCAAACGTGCATTGGAAAAGCAGCTCATTACATTATGTTAAGAAATAAATTACTATTTCTAATTGCTTCTAGTAGTTAATTACTTCTAATTATTAGTCTGAGTAATAAATTACTGCTTCTGATTATGTTATGGGCACAGTTGGAGAATTCAAAAATGCAATTTTCATGGTTGTTTACATCAGAACATGTTTACTGAATTATAGAGCCATAATTACCCTGAATAACTGGTAGCAAAAAATAATAAACATTTGATAAATTCCATCGAAATATGTCATTTCTTTGTCAGCTTATTTAAGAGATCAAGCATTAAAACGAAACAACCATGCTTGACTTTTCCAGTCTCTTCAGGGGGTTACAATATGTTAAAATCACGATTTTTGTTTTGTTTTGGTTGAATAAGAACTAAATTCGAATTACTTTTGTTATTTAAAACAATAAAGAAAATAATCAGACCTCTAATACTGTTAAAAATCAGGTCACACAACCAGCATACAACTCATAGGGAGACATAAATTATGCCTAGTTAAAGGGAAATTGTAAGACATAGCAAAACCTCCAGAATTATTTTATTGAGTTATGACATATCTAAAATATATTAATCTTAAGTGTAGAACTTTAAGATTTCCAAACCCATGGTTTGAATCTGTCACTTTGCTTACCTGTTTGTTGGGTCAATGACAGAAGTAGGTAACCTATGGAAAGCTGTGGGCTGACTTTTTTTTTTATCCTTCCTACTATTTGCTACAACCACATATCATCAGGATCCGCCCCCCCCCCCCCCCCCCCCCCGCTTCTGTTGCCATCTCCTTTATGCCAGACAGACTCTTAAGATGTCTTCAAGATCTTTATTTCCTGGGACTGCCCTTGGGTGCTTCCTTCCCCTTGAGTGTGGGTGGGACAGTGACTTGCTTCTAACTAACCATATATGGCTGAGATGACTAGCTACACGTGACTTCCTGGATGTAACAATGATTAGTTACTTAAGATTGTAGGGTCTGTCTTGCTGGAGTCTCTTCGTCTCCCTTGTTGACTTGGAAAAAGCAAGCTTCCAAACAGGGAAACTCCATGGGGTAAAGGAGCTCTGAGCAGCCTCTAGGAGCTGAGGGTAACAATCAGCCAACAATCAGAAAAGAACTCCAATTCCCAGTCCTAGGACTCCATGGAACGGAGTTGTGCCAATAGCCTACATGAGCTTGGAAATGCATCTTTCCCAGTTAGGGCTTTCGTGAGATGGCAGCCCTGGCTGATACTTGGATCCTCGACAGACCCTAAACAGATCTCCCAGCAGAGCTGTGCCTGGACTTCTGGCTCATGGATATTGAGACATAATGAATGTGTATTGTTGTAACGGCTAAAAATGTGGTGATGTTGAAATTTAGAAGTGCCTATATTTTCTCTTCCTACAGACACTGATCACTAGAGAATCATAAAAGACAGATATTCATACCAAGTTTATGAAAAGTTTCTGACATCACAGATCTCAAACGTTCTTCTGTTGTCCAGAAAATGGAGCGTAGAACCAGGGACTGAAGACCTGGTAGGTTGAACCATGCAAAATTGCCTGAAAGGCATGTGGAATGTCAGGAATTTCACAGATTCAAGCCCTTCTTGATTCTTCCACTGACAATTTAGATTTGAGTGACTCACTTTATTTCCAGGTTCCCTTTTTCCTCACCTGTCAGATCAGAAATAATAATAACTAGGATATATTCACATTTTGCCTACTTTATTTCACTCTGTTCTCAGTCACCAAGAGAAGTAATAATTGCCCCACTTTTCAGATGAAGACATTGAGGATTGCAGGGACTATACAACCTGGATACAAATCACATAGTAGTACAGTTAGGATTCCATGCTGGCTAAGCCACATCAAGGGCTTCTTCTTTTGGCTTCATTTTGCCACAGTTCTTTACTTACGAGGTCAAACAGAGTAAGGCTTTATAGCCAGACAGATCTAGGTTTGAATTACAGTTTCAGTCCTGTGTGTCTTCGAGAAAATGACTTTACTTCTCTGGGACTCAATTTACTTGTCTAAAATATGTGGATAGTAGCTACTTCACAAGTTTCTTTTTTTTTTTTTTTTTTAATTTTTTATTTATTTTCAGCGTAACAGTATTCATTGTTTTTTCACCACACCCAGTGCTCCATGCAATCTGTGCCCTCCCTAATACCCACCACCTGGTTCCCCCACCCTCCCACCCCGCCCCTTCAAAACCCTCAGGTTGTTTTTCAGAGTCCATAGTCTCTCATGGTTCACCTCCCCTTCCAATTTCCCTCAACTCCCTTCTCCTCTCCATCTACCCTTGTCCTCTATATTATTTGTTATGCTCCACCAATAAGTGAAACCATATGATACTTGACTTTCTCTGTTTGACTTATTTCACTCAGCATAATCTCTTCCAGTCCTGTCCATGTTGCTACAAAAGTTGGGTATTCGTCCTTTCTGATGGAGGCATAATACTCCATAGTGTATATGGACCACATCTTCCTTATCCATTCATCCGCTGAAGGGCATCTTGGTTCTTTCCACAGTTTGGCGACCGTGGCCATTGCTGCTATAAACATTGGGGTACAGATGGCCCTTCTTTTCACTCCATCTGTATCTTTGGGGTAAATACCCAGCAGTGCAATTGCAGGGTCATAGGGAAGATCTATTTTTAATTTCCTGAGGAATCTCCACACTGTTCTCCAAAGTGGCTGCACCAGTTTGCATTCCCACCAACAGTGTAAGAGGGTTCCCCTTTCTCCACATCCTCTCCAACACACGTTGTTTCCTGTCTTGCTAATTTTGGCCATTCTAACTGGTGTAAGGTGGTATCTCAATGTGGTTTTGATTTGAATCTCCCTGATGGCTAGTGATGATGAACATTTTTTCATGTGTCTGGTAGCCATTTGTATGTCTTCCTTTGAGAAGTGTCTGTTCATATCTTCTGCCCATTTTTTAATATGATTATCTGTTTTGTGTGTGTTGAGTTTGAGGAGTTCTTTATAGATCCTGGATATCAACCTTTTATCTGTACTGTCATTTGCAAATATCTTCTCCCATTCCGTGGGTTGCCTCTTTGTTTTGATGACTGTTTCTTTTGCTGTGCAGAAGCTTTTTATCTTGATGAAGTCCCAGAAGTTCATCTTTGCCTTTGTTTCCTTCGCCTTTGGAGACATATCTTGAAAGAAGTTGCTGTGGCTGATATCAAAGAGGTTACTCCCTATGTTCTCCTCGAGGATTCTGGTGGATTCCTGTCTCACGTTGAGGTCTTTTATCCATTTCGAGTTTATCTTTGTGTACGGTGTAAGAGAATGGTCAAGTTTCATTCTTCTACATATAGCTGTCCAGTTTTCCCAGCACCATTTATTGAAGAGACTGTCTTTTTTCCACTGGATATTTTTTCCTGTTTTGTCAAAGATTATTTGACCATAGAGTTGAGGGTCCATATCTGGGCTCTCTACTCTGTTCCACTGGTCCATGTGTCTGTTTTTATGCCAGTACCATGCTGTCTTGGTGATCACAGCTTTGTAGTAAAGCTTGAAATCAGGTAACGTGATGCCACCAGTTTTATTTTTGTTTTTCAACATTTCCTTAGCAATTCGGGGTCTCTTCTGATTCCATACAAATTTTAGTATTATTTGCTCCAGCTCTTTGAAAAATACTGGTGGAATTTTGATTGGGATGGCATTAAAAGTATAGATTGCTCTGGGCAGTATAGACATTTTAACGATGTTTATTCTTCCCATCCAAGAGCATGGAATGGTCTTCCATCTTTTTGTGTCTTCTTCAATTTCTTTTAGGAGTGTTCTGTAGTTCCTCGAGTACAGATCTTTAACCTCTTTGGTTAGGTTTATTCCGAGGTATCTTATGGTTTTTGGTGCTATAGTAAATGGAATCGATTCTCTAATTTGCCTTTCTGTATTTTCATTGTTAGTGTATAAGAAAGCCACTGATTTCTGGACATTGACTTTGTATCCTGCTACATTACTGAATTGCTGTATGAGTTCTAGTAGTTTGGAGGTGGAGTCTTTCGGGTTTTCCATATAAAGAATCATGTCATCTGCGAAGAGAGAGAGTTTGACTTCTTCCTTGCCAATCTGGATACCTTTTATTTCTCTTTGTTGTCTGATTGCTGTTGCTAGGACTTCTAATACTATGTTGAACAAGAGTGGTGAGAGTGGGCATCCTTGTCGTGTTCCTGATCTCAATGGGAAGGTTGCAAGCTTTTTCCCATTGAGGATGATATTTGCTGTGGGTTTTTCATAGATAGATTTGATGAAGTTCAGGAATGTTCCCTCTATCCCTATACTTTGAAGCGTTTTAATCAGGAACGGATGCTGGATTTTGTCAAAAGCTTTTTCTGCATCAATGGAGAGGATCATGTGGTTCTTCTCTCTTCTCTTATTGATTTGTTCTATCACATTGATTGATTTGCGAATGTTGAACCATCCTTGTAACCCAGGGATGAATCCTACCTGGTCATGGTGGATAATCTTTTTAATGTGCTGTTGGATCCTGTTTGCTAGGATCTTGTTGAGAATCTTAGCATCCATATTCATCAGTGATATCGGTCTGAAATTCTCCTTTTTGGTAGGGTCTTTGCCTGGTTTGGGGATCAGGGTAATGCTGGCTTCATAAAAAGAGTCTGGAAGTTTTCCTTCTGCTTCAATTTTTTGAAACAGCTTCAGGAGCATAGGTATTATTTCTTCTTTGAAAGTTTGATAGAATTCCCCAGGGAATCCGTCAGGTCCTGGGCTCTTGTTTTTTGGGAGGTTTTTGATCACTGCTTCAATCTCGTTACTAGATATCGGTCTATTCAGGTTGTCAATTTCTTCCTGGTTCAATTTTGGGAGTTTATAGTTTTCCAGGAATGCATCCATTTCATCTAGGTTGCTTAGCTTATTGGCATATAACTGTTGATAATAGCTTCTGATGATTGTTTCTACTTCCTTGGTGTTAGTTGTGATCTCTCCCTTTTCATTCATAATTTTATTAATTTGGGCTTTCTCTCTTTTCTTTTGGATTAGTGTGGCCAATGGTTTATCGATCTTATTGATTCTTTCAAAAAACCAGCTTCTAGTTTCGTTGATACGTTCTACTGTATCTCTGGTTTCTACCTCGTTGATCTCTGCTCTAATCTTGATTATTTCCCTTCTTACGTGTGGAGTTGGTTTGATTTGTTGTTGATTCTCCAGTTCTTTAAGGTGTAGAGACAGCTGGTGTATTCTGGATTTTTCAATTTTTTTGAGGGAGGCTTGGATGGCTATGAATTTCCCCCTTAGGACCGCCTTTGCTGTATCCCATAGTTTTTGGAGTGAAGTGTCTTCGTTCTCATTGGTTTCCATAAATTGTTTAAGTTCTTCTTTGATCTCCTGGTTGATCCAAGCATTCTTAAGCAAGGTGGTCTTTAGCTTCCAGGTATTTGAGTTCCTTCTGAACTTTTCCTTGTGATTGAGCTCCAGTTTCAAAGCATTGTGATCTGAGAATATGCAGGGAATAATCTCAGTCTTTTGGTATCGGTTGAGCCCTGATTTGTGACCCAGTATGTGGTCTATTCTGGAGAAGGTTCCATGTGCACTTGAGAAGAATGAGTATTCTGTTGTTTTAGGGTGGAATGTTCTGTATATATCTATGAGGTCCATCTGGTCCAATGTATCATTCAATGCTCTTATTTCTTTATTGATTTTCTGCTTCGATGATCTGTCTATTTCTGAGAGAGGCGTGTTAAGATCTCCTACTATTAATGTATTCATATCAATATGACTCTTTATCTTGATTAATAGTTTTCTTATGTAATTGGCTGCTCCCATATTGGGGGCATAGATATTTACAATTGTTAGATCATCTTGGTGGATAGTCCCTTTAAGGATGATGTAGTGTCCTTCTGTATCCCTGACTACCGTCTTTAGTTTAAAATCTAATTTATCTGATATGAGAATCGCTACCCCGGCCTTCTTTTGAGGCCCATTGGCGTGAAAGATGCTTCTCCATCCCTTCACTTTCAGTCTGGGTGTATCTTTAGGTTCAAAATGGGTCTCTTGTAGACAACATATGGATGGGTCCTGTCGTTTTATCCAATCTGCAACCCTGTGTCGTTTTATGGGTGCATTTAGGCCATTCACATTGAGAGTGATTATTGAGAGATACGTTTTTATTGACATTGTGTTATCTTTGAAGTCTTTCTTTCTGTCGATTGTCTCTATATTTCTGTTCAATGCTATTCTTAGGATTTTTCCTCTTTTATAGAACCCCCCTTAATATTTCCTGCAGTGTCGGCTTGGTGGTTGCATAGTCTTTCAAGCCTTGCCGGTCTTGGAAACTCTTTATCTCTCCATCCATTTTGAATGTCAGTCTTGCTGGATAAAGTATTCTTGGCTGCATGTTCTTCTCATTTAGTGCCCTGAATATATCTTGCCAGCCCTTTCTGGCTTGCCAGGTCTCTGTGGACAGGTCTGACGTTATTCTGATGGGCTTTCCTCTGTATGTAAGGAGCTTCTTTGTCCTAGCGGCTTTCAAGAGATTGTATCTACAATTATGATTCCTCAATTTTACTATGAGGTGCCTGGATGTTTTTTTTGAATTTATAATCTTGGGGGGGGGACCTTTCTACTTCTAGTACATGAACACTTGTTCCATTCGCAAGATTGGGAAAATTTTCATGAAAAACTTGTTCCACTATATCTTCTAGACTTCTTTCTTTCTCCTCCCCTTCAGGGATTCCAATAATTCTGACGTTGGAACGTTTCATGGCATCATTTATTTCCCTGATTCTGTTTTCGTGGCTTCTAAGCTGTTTGTTCCAGGCTTCCTCCTGATCCTTTCTCTCTATTTGTTTGTCCTCCAGATCACTAATTCTATCTTCTGTCTCAGTTACCCTAGCTTTTAGAGAATTTAGATTAGATTGGAACTCATTGAGAGCGTTGTGAACCTCATCCCTGGTGGCCTTCAGCTCTGCCCTAACATTATGAACCTCCTCTCTGGTCGCTTTCAATTCTGCCCTAATCAATTCTGTTTGGTCATCCATGGCTTTCTCCAACCTAGCTATTGCCTGGATAATTGTTAGCCTGAATTCTCTTTCTGACATATTGTCTATGTTGATAGCCGTTAGCTCTGTTGCAGAAGGCCCATCCTCTGTATTTTTCTTCTGTTGGGGATTCCTCCTCCTAGTCATTTTGGTGAGAGATGACTGGACAGATGTAGCTGGATGTATTGACCGTGGTGCAGTCAAGGTGCACCCTGGAACGCTTCTGAGCACTCAGGATTCCCCACCCAAATGAGAGAAAAAAGAAAAGAAAAAGAAAAAAGAGGGAGAGAGAGAGACAGGAAAAAAAGGGAAGATAAAAGTGAAGGTTCAGCCCAAATGGGCCCCAGGGTAAGGTTTATGACGTATACAAACAAAAACAGACAAACAAAAAGACTGATAAAAGTATATGACGAGAGAAAAAAAAAAAAAAAATATATATATATATATATATATATATAAGCAAAAAAAAGGAGGAGCCTCGTCAAGAAGAACCCCAAGTATAAGATTTATATACTATCCGGACAAACATAAATACACAGAGACACTGGCAGAAGAAAAAGATGGGAGCATGGTTATAGATTCTCGGTGTGGGCGAGGAAGGTTATTTTGATTCTTCCTGGATGTATCTTGATATCTTTGTTAAAGGACTCAACTTTCCTAAGAAAAAGGGGGATTAAAAATTGGTTCACCTATAGGGGTAGCATTGCTTGGAGAAAGGGGGTTACCTTGAAGTTTAACTCTATATGAATATTAGAAAATAAAAATAAAAAAAGGAATAAACTGGACTAAACTAAATTAAAATTTTTTTTAAAAATTAAGAAAATAGAAAAGCAAAAGAAAAACATGTGTATGTATCAAAAAATTCAGGTTAGAAGTTTATCATGGAATTTGATGTACTGGACATCTCACTGTGATGGTAAATAGGTTAAAAAATTATCTATATAAAAAAAGAAAAAAAATGAACCAGAATAGTGGGAAAGAATTAAAAATAAAAGTTGTATCTATGAAGTAGTGGTGGTTGTTCTCTTGTAGTCTTTTTTTTTTTTTTTCCTGATTTGTTTTCTGGGGGAGGGGGCTGCCACGTGGGTTTTCAGTCAATGATGTTCCCTGAGTTAAGTCCTCCCGACCCCCTCAAGGGGGTGGGCTCTGAGAAAAACGTTTTTTTTTCAGGTTTTTGTTCTCTGGAGGTTTTTATGTTTGTTCACTTCTTTTCTCTCGCCTTGACAGCTTTTGATGGTTTTTGGAGGTTTAGAGGAAAGAAAACTGCACCCCAACCTCCCTCTCAGAGAGAAGCCTCAGTCTGCTCCCCTGCAGGTGCTGCAGCCGCTGGGCCGCTGGCAGAGCAGGTTCTGAGTCACGGTCCCTGGGGACGCAGGATCTCCTGCTTGTACGCAAAACCAAGGCAGCTGTGGCTGTCTGGGCAGCTCCAGACCGCCAGAGAGGTTCCAAGCAGCGATCGCACACTGAGATTTTCCCGCTGGCTGGGGCTAAGAGCTCAGGTCTTGCGCGCACCTCTCCCAGGGGATGGTTTGGGGCGCGGCGCCTCCAGCTCTATCGGCTCTATCGCCGCGTGGGTCTATCGCCGCGTGGGTCCCAGAACACCAGGCTGGGCGTGCACCTCTCTCAGGGGAGGTTGAGGAACGCGCGCATCTCCAGTAAGGTGCGCGTTCTGCCGTCTGGTGTGGCTCCCAGCCCCTCACGGGAGCCGGACTCCACCCGTTCTCGGGCGCACTGGCGGCTCCGGGACAAAGACCAGGTTTCTCCGCCGCACTTTCCGGCTCAGCGCCAGGGGATGCTGCCCTGGGTCTGGGGACTTAAGCCCCTATCCCTATCCGCCCCGATTCCCACAATTTCCCCGCGCGAGTCTTTGCTCTTTTGAGTGCTTTCAACAAGACTCCAAGTTAATGCTGGTCCCCAGATGCCGGGCACTCTCGTATTGGGGTATTATTTTCCAGTCGGTCGCCTCTGGTGGCTCCCTCCCCCTTTTGTTTATCTTCCGATATCAGTCCGACGTTCCCACTCCACTTTACCTGCCCACTGGCGTCTTCTGGCCCCCGTAGAGATCCAGACGTGTATAATTCTGATCTCAGGCTGATTTCATGGGTGATCGGAGTTCTTTGGTAGGTAATCAGCTCACTTTAGGGTGCAGGTTGAAAAGGCGCCTCCTCCTACTTCCCCGCCATCTTGTCTCCCCCCACAAGTTTCTTTTGATAATCAAGTAAGATTACACTGTAAGCAAAGACCACAGTAAACATTCAAAAAAAAGTTAGCTATTTTTTTTTTACAGATATTATGAGGTCAAAAATGAGTTTAAATAAGTGAAAACATTTTGAATTAGAAAGTTTGTTATATTTGTTAACACTGAATACAAGCACTGTTTTTAAAATTATGTTGTTAGCCAACATATAGTACATCATTAGTTTTTGACGTAATGTTCAATGATTCATTAGTTGTATATAACATCCAGTGTTCACGTGCTCTCCTGAATACCCATCACTAGTTATCCCATCCCCTAACCTGCTTCCCTTTTGTAACTCTCACTTTGTTTCCCAGAGTCCATAGTCTCTCATAGTTTGTCTACCTCTCTGATTTCTCCCCATTCGGTTTTCTCTCCCTTCCCCTGTGGGCCTCTGTGTTATTCCTTATGCTCCACATATGATTGAAACCATATGATAATTGTTTTTCTCTGCTTGACTTGTTTCACTTAGCATAATCCCCTTCACCTCTTTTTTTTTTTAAGATTTTATTTATTTGAGAGAGAGAGAGCACACTCACAAGTGGGAGGAGTGGGGCAAAAGGAGAAGGGGAGGGAGAAACAGACTCTGAGCAAAGAGCGCTACAGGGCTTGATGCCAAGACCCCAGGATCATGACCTGAGCCAGAACGCAGACACTTAACCAAGTGAGACACCCAGGCACCCCTATTGCAAACACTTCTTGTAAAATTAGTTTGATATATCATAATGAACAACTAATCAAGCAGTAGGTCTATGAGTATTGTCCAAAGAAAGGAAAATAATAGAGAATTCTCTGGATGGAGAAGGGTAATGAGTAGAGGAGTCATATCATCTGATTTGAGTTTTAAAATAAACAGTCTGCTTTTTGGGTTGAGAGTAGACTGTAGGGAGACAAAGTTGGAGGCGGGGAGGCAGGAGGTTATTATAATCATCTGAGAAAGTGATGGGCAAGTGTGTCGTAGTATAGGAGGTGGGAATTGTTGAGTTTGAATTCATTTTAAAGATAAAGCCAGCAGGATTTGTGTGGGTTAGTTGGGCAAAGGAAGAGAGAGAAAGAGGAAGGGGAAGAGAAAGAGACAGAGAAACAGATACACAGTGAGAGAGAGAGAGAGAGAAAGAGAGAGAGATGAGGAGGAGGATGGAGAAAGAGAGATAGAGAGAGAGAAAGGGAGGGAGGTATTTTAGATTTTGGTTGAGCCACTGGAAGGATGGCATTCCAATGTACTGAAATGGGGAAAACTGCTGGTAAACTGAGTCAAAGAGGAAGCAAGAAGTGCACATTTATGCCTGTTAAGTTTTAGATGTCTCTTAATAACACTCACATAGAGATGAACAGGCTGCAGAGAGAATTCACATGAATCTCAGGGGAGGGTCTGGGTTGGAAGTGCTCATTTGGAAGCTGCCATGTATAGGCAGACGGTATTTAAAGTAGGGAGATTTGCCAGTATCTCTGAGGGACTGGAGATGCAGACAGAGGTGGTGATGACTTGGGACAAGGTGGCAGTGGTGGGAATGGTGAGAAGGTTGAGTTGAAAGCAGAGGTGATGGGGGTGAGTGGATGACTCCAAGGCTCTTTGGCTTGAGGAGTGGAAGAATAAAGGTGGCAGTTTGAGATGGGGATGGCTGGTGGAGGAACAGGTGTGGGAGAATTCATAGAGAATTTGAATTTCAACCCATTAGGGTGGGGATGGCATTTGTGGTGGGAGATGGGGCAGGGCACTTGTGAGGGCACAGCTGAGTGGTCAGTGCTGGAGAAAGTGATGCGTAAAAGGAGTTCACTTTCCTTTTAGTTGAGAGGGAAGTTCATGGCTTCCTCTTTGTCAAAGTCTGCAAGTGCCTCCATGTGCCAAATGGCAGAGGACATCATTTTCTTCTCACCTCTTACCCACCAGCAAGTTCACAGTCTTCCAAATTGAGATTCAGTCAAGTGAAGCTCAAAGGCAGGAGAGCCCTTTCCTGCTGGCTTCCGACCTGCCTTCTAATTTCACTTTCTTTTCCTCAAGGGATGCACCCTGGGAATCTCTACCTACACCTGCCCCATGCTGGGTGGCTCTGTGGCTTTCTTAAGGGCTGCAGGCTCTCTGGCTGAAACCAGGGATCCTAGAACTATGGTCCTTGGGCTAAATCTGGCTCGCTGCTCACTTTACAAAGAAAGTTTTCTTGGAGCACAGTCATTTCCATTCATTTCTGGACACTTTTGTGCTATATCAGCAGAGTTGAATGTTTGCAACAGAGAACATATGGCCTGCAAAGCCTAAAATATTTACTATCTAGCCCTTTACAGAAAAAGTTTGCCAGTCTCTGGCCTGAACAAAACTAGTACATCTGACTTCAAGCTGTTTATCCTAAAATTTTCTGTGGGTGTGTACATATACATACAGGAGCAAATCGTGATTCAATTACATAGTCAAACTCCAAACTCAAGGCCAACAGAGGAAATGAGGCACCAGAGTTAGGATTCACTGAGTTCAAAGTATTTTTGAGTAAAGTTTCAGCATTACTTTCTGGGCATGAGACCAATTTGCGCTGGTGCCTCATTTGAAAACCAGTCCCTTACTTAATGTGTATGCCTGTAATCCTATGAAAATTCCTGTCCTCTAGAATTTGTTTACATTATCAAACATACCCCTTGGAAATATCTGTGTTAGAGGTGTGGTGTGCTTGTGCTAGGTTGCTAGGTACTGGGAGTATTACGAAATCTTAAACAGTTATATAAATAATAGATTGGTCTCAGTATGCATGTGCATATATGTGTATCTGTGTACGTATATTTGTGCATGTATCTTTGTGTGTATATCTGTGTGTGTGTGTGTGTCTAGAGAAAAGCTGGGGAACAGTTGGGTAAAGGCAAAACCCATCTGGCTTAACTATTTTGGGACTTGGAGACATCTAATACATCCAAACTTTGGAAAACACTATATGACAATTTGTTGGAACATTATAAAAAGAGAAAAGTCAGTGAGGTATTATGTTCAGAATACAGAATTACTGTCATCATCATAGATGACTTCAGCATCAGTGACCCTTTCAACAAATCTGACCTGAGGGTCACCTTGAGTCCTCTTCAGCCGTGCACAGCACAGACACACCCTGGTTCTTGTCACTGGGAACTACTTGACACATGCATTATGAATATGTGTAAATATGGCAGATGCTTCCTTGGGGTCAGTGAGATCCCTGGCCTGGGGGTTTTTCAAGCTGATGATGGACAGCTCCTCATCCAAGATGCTACAGCTGTCATTCAACCATTGCCTGGCATGTAGTTTGTGGTAAAAAAAAAAAAAAATTCTCTGAATGATTAAACAAAGAAAGTTAGATAGATAATTTTTAAAATCATTCCAGCTGATCTTCTAGTCCTAAACCCATGAACCCTTCTATAACATTTTAAATGTGATAGAGACCATGACATGTTCACCAACTCCATTTCTTTTTTCTGGGCACGCAGGAGGCATTTCTCAGTCTCTTCTGTACCCTGAGAGATCTTTCTTGTTCTCTGTTCTTCCAAGGCTACCAGAAGCCCCATGTTGAAGATCTCGGTGTCACAGGTGGAAGGAGTCTGGATCCCTGAGTTACTTCTCGGAGGAGAGCAGACCAGCAGAGTTACCCACTTGCTTTGGGCTGTGATGAGAGCAGAAAATGAAACTCTTATTTTGTTAATGCCCCTCAGATTGGGGGTTGTCTGTTGCAAAAATTAGTGTTAGAGTTCTGTGTTAATGCATTTGTATTGCATGGATAAATTAGATAAAAATAACTAAATTCAGGAAAGGAACACTTCGAGTTGAAAAATTACTTTCTGTCGAGCAGTGAAAATGAACTATAGCCACATGCAGACAGACAGAAACATAATGTTGGCAAAAACATATTTACATAATGTAAATCACTCAAGTATGCATACCATATGATACCATTTATATACAGTTCAAATACAAATAAAACCAAACAATGTATTCTTTAGTAATACAAACACCTGGTAAAGTTGAAAAAGAAAGCAAAATGCAAGCCAGTGTGAAGCTAGGGGAGGATAGTAGACAGAGGAATGCTAGTGTGGGTGACAACACAGGAATTGGAAACTCTTGGAAATGTTTTAATTTCTTAAACTGGGCTGGAAGTACACTGATGTTTAATCATTATAATCTAAATATTTATTTTGTATATTATTTTGTGTGTATGAAAATATAATGATGAATCATGCCATATGCACACTTATCCATTCAATCATATATGTATACTGGATATTCAATTATACATAGTTATTTATCATAATATTTTCCATATATATGATTGGCCCACATATACTTGATTATGTGCTGTATGTTACTCTATACACTGCGAATTTATAGACATTTATTATTGCAGATGACTACATATACAAAACCTCAAATCTGGGTGATATAATGGATTTTCAAAGATAATTTTAACCAAATGTATGTTTCTTAACTTCTTGCATTGGAACCCAAGCCTGCATATACAAAACCTCAAATCTGGGTGATATAATGGATTTTCAAAGATAATTTTACCAAATGTATATGTTTCTTAATTTCTTGCATTGGAACCCAAGCCTTCTGTAAGATTTGTTGTATGACACAGATTGTGTTTCCCAAACTGGAGTCCCCAGATCCCTATTGGTCCATAAGGTAGTTTTGGAATTTTAAAATCTTGGGAATAATTGTTCATTTGCTTTAATAAGGACAGCTAAGCCAACAGGTCATTTGATCTACTTCAGAGTTAAACAACTCAGCCTGTTTATGGTGCTTATGTATTTCATGTTGATTAGAAGTACTGGTTAGCAATTTATCTGTCTTTGATTAATTAAACATGGGAAAAACCAATTTGTTACTAGTCTCAGCTGGGAAGACGAAATTTATCAAAGCATGAGGCCCATGGGAAGAAATTAATAAAATGAATCCCTGCTGGTGAAAAGGTTTAGATCAGTATCCTATATTAATTCAGGTTCCTTTCGTGTTCATTCATTTATTCAACTCGTACATTTATTCAACCAATATTTACCACATGAGAACTCTGTGCAAGACAGTTCTAAGTGCTGGGGGTAGAATGGTGAATATAGTCAAAACCCTTGCTCTTATGGACAGAATGTTTTTTCCTCTCGCCCCTACCCCCCCCACCAGTTCATATGTTGAATCTCTAACACCCAGTGTGGCTGTCTTTGGAGGCGAGGCCTCTAAGGAAGTAATTAGGTTTATATGAGGTCATAATGGTGGGGCCCTGATCTGATTGATAGGATTCAGTGTGCTTTTAAGGAAATACATCAGAATACTGTCTCTCTCTCTCTCTCAATCTCAATCCCAGACCCTATGCTCACTCCAAGGAAAGGCCATGTGAGGACTGAGCAAGAGAGCTGCAGTCTGCAAGCCAGGAAGAGAGCTCTCATCAGAAACCAGATTGGCTAGAACCTTGAGCTTAGACTTCTCACCTCCAGAACTTGAGAAAATACACTTCTGTTATTTATATTACCCACTCTGTGGTACTTTATTATGGCAACCCAAGCTGACTAATACACCTGTCCTTGTAGAAGTAATAGTGTTGCAGGGGTCTTAGTTTAAGTAGCTGGTGTTGCTCACAAAGGGAAGGGAGCTAACATGCACGTTGGGAGGTATATAACGTCATAGTCCAAAACATTGCTCAGGGGGCCTGACAGGTCTGGAACTAAGTCTCTTTTGGACATTTGGTAATTTGAGAAGGCTGGACAAGAGATGTAATTCCTTGAAGCCTCAGTTTTCCTTTCTCTAAAATGGGATGGCCGTATCTACCTCAGAGGGTCATTGTGAAGGATAGATGAGCTCATAAGGCACTCGACATACCCCCTCATGTAGAAAAGCCTTGATGTATGGGCTGTCTCATACAACAGTTTACACATCTTATTCAGTCCTCACAATAAACTGGTCAGGTGGTGGTTGCTGTCTTCTCTGTTTAGGAAACATGGAAACTGGGGTTGGAGGAATTAGGCACCTTCCTTTAGGTGAAGCTGCTGGGAGATGGCAGGAGATGACCCCAGGCGTGCCCACCACCAAAGCCTTGGCTGTTTCTCCTCTGCCTCCTGGTACCTCTGCATCCACATTGAGAAAGCTGAAGCAGGGAACACTTGTCTTTTCTGGTGAAAGATCTGAATTAGTCCTTTCCTTCCAGATCAATGATTCCCAACCACACGTGAGCAGGAGTGATGAATTACCCCAGGGAAAGTATATCATAGTCCCTGGGAGATGGGGATAGCTCACATGGGAAAAAACATGTAATTTCCTTGACTAGATTTTATGAAAAAAATAACATATAATATCTTAGTATTAGTTTGATCTACTTCATGATTTAATTTGAAATGTCATATTAAGAAAGAAAAAGGTCTATGTTTATATAAAGAGAACATGATTTAGAAATAGACTGAGACTCTACTCTCCTGGTGTCTTAAGGACAAGTCTGTGTCTGGGGCCGTTTTGGAGCTGATGAAACCAGCTCAGAGGGCTTGTAGGAAGAGTCTATGAAACCAATACGGGCCTTAAACATGATAGCATTAGTAGAGCTGGCAGAACCCTCATGCTAATAAAGATATTTGCTGGACTGGCATGTGTGTGGCATTGGGTAGGAATATCAGCCTATAATATTCTAGTTAGCCCACTCTCCAGTGAGCAACAGAGAGCTACATTTCTGCTAATGACATAACCAATTAGTTGAATTCTGAGTGAAACATCTTCAGGGCAAAATCACTGTTCCCACTGTTCACAAGGAGTTATTAAGTTATATTACATGAGATGGCTGATCCATGCCTTACAGTGGAGAGAATGAGGAAGTTCCAGGAAACATGTCTCCCTTCAAAAAACTAGTTCCCCGAGGGAAACTGAGGCTAGGCATCAGGGAGCAAGTGTGTGTACAGGGCAGGATTTCTCCGCTTTGGTTGGAGAGAGACTCTGGGAGGCCGAGGCACCTCTGACCTGTTGCCTTGTAGGTAGGTGTAGAAGGGGCGCCCCATGTCCCAGAGGCTCAGGATAGCAGTCCAGGGTGTAATTCTGCCTCTTAGGATGACAGACCGGGACTGGAAAGTGTCAATGTGTCCATTTTCTAGACACAGAGACCTGAGAATCAGAGAGGAGAAATGGTGTGTCCAAAGTCACAGCAGCTAGCTGGGCTCAGGGAGTCAAACCCACACTCTGGGTGTCCTTCCCACTGATCCTTCTTTGTCATCAATTTTTCAGTTTCAGGAAAATCCATACCACAGCCCCAAAGACCTACCTGTGCCATGACTATCATTCTACCAGTCTGCCTCAGTCAGTAGCTGGGCAGGAGAACAGGACCATGCCAGGTAGTCAACTGGGGGATCTGATTTCTCCCCTTCTTTGGCCTCCAGATTTCCTGCCAATATTTTCCACTGGGCGAAACTACTGAGAAGCTAGTGGGCATGATGGACAGGAAGTATAGATCAGAGCAGAGCAAGGAAAGGGGGGAGAATGGAGCTGACACTTAAGCAAATGAGCTGTAGCAACCGCTTGCCCTTAGCTTGAGGGTTCTTGAAAGAGTTGATTTCCAGAGAGCTGGGTGATGAAGACATTTGTAAAAATTAGAGCAACAGTCCTAGACTTGTTGGATCATGGAGCCGTGGGCTTGGGATAATAATAACAGTAATTAGCAGGTGTAGGTGTGCCACAGGGCAGGATGGCACATTGAAGTATCAAATAGATCTGGATTCAAGTTTATGTTCTTTAACTTACCAGGGGTATGACTGTGGCAAAGTTAGGAAACTATTGTGTTTTTGGGTTTTCTTCTCTTTAAAATGTATATAATAAAACTTTCTTTGTAGAGCTTTTGGTAATATGCCAATGGTAAAATGAATATAGCCTTAACTGTGTCTGGCATATGCAGGTTATCAATAAACAGTAGCCCTCAGGCTTCAGCAGGACCTGTGTCCTATAACCCTCAGAGGAAGTGAATGTCCTTTGATGTAAATCCTTATCTACATTTCTGATTATTTTATGGGATAAGTTTAGAGAAGAGCATTTCTCCATCAATTTATACTTCTATTGGCAGTGTTTGATGAGTAGCCATTTTTATACACTTAAAGTTATTGTAGGTATTATCATTTTTTTTTAAAGATTTTATTTATTTATTTGACAGAGAGAGAGAGAGATTGCAAGTAGGCAGAGAGGCAGGCAGAGGGAGAGAGGGGGAAGCAGGCTCCCCGCTGAGCAGAGAGCCCGATGCGGGGCTCGATCCCAGGCCCCTGGGATCATGACCTGAACCGAAGGCAGAGGCTTTAACCCACTGAGCCATCCAGGCGCCCCAGGTATTATCATTTTAAAATACCTTTATGTTGACTTTTGAGGGGGGAGTTGTGTTCATGGCCACTGACTTGGGTGAGCTGAGCTGAGTGTAGACACAGAAATAGAGGGTTAACTTGACCACAGCAATAACTGAATAAAAGGATAAAGGTAGTACCTGGAGTAGAATATAGGCCACTCATGTATTCATTCATTATTTTAATATTTTGAAGTCTCTCTCACGTGTGAAGCACTTGTCTCAATATCACCTTCTCAAGGGGCTGATAATAATAATTGCTATCATTTCTCTAGTGTTTATTATGTGCCAGGCACTATCCTAAGTGGTTTAAACTCATCAACCCTCACAATAACCCAGTGAGATCATTTCTATTATTATCCTCATTTACAGTGTGACCTTGGCTGTGAAATATTTCACTGTAAAGTGAAACAAAGTGGCCAAGGTCACACAGTTAGCAAATGGCCAAACCAGGATTCAAACTCAGGCAAGTGTAGCCCAAGAACCAGTGCCTTTCTCTCTGTCCTACATTCTTCCTCAGATACTTATGTTAGGAATATTCTATATCCTCTTTTCCAACTCACTCTATACCTCCAATCCCCTCATGTTACTTTGCAGGTGCTTCTTGTAAAGTTGCAGAAATAAGTTGAGTCAATAGAGATAATTCATAACTTAAATGAACTCTGCAAATTGCCCACAAGATTTAAGTCCCACCTCATCAGGTATGTGCATATCTTCACAAAATCTAGGGTCCAGTGGGAAGGAATAGGAAGGGACGAAGGAGATTCTCCATTTCTTATTGAGTTATAGCCTTGTTCCTGGGATCCTCGTAAACCTGTCACCTATGGAAATATTTAATTGGGGTTTACAATGTCATCATCATTGCTGCCAGTACTGAACTCATGTTTTCCATAATTTCTCATCATTCCAGGAAAGCACAATAGTGCCAGTGTTCAGAACTACACTAACTTCTAGCTTATTTACATGCTCATCTGATTCAGTTTCAGTGTCATCCATGAAATTTGGCATGATCCTATTCTCAGTACCGATCAAATCTTCAAAGTCTTCTCTGCAGGTTCATTTTCAAACATCCCTATAGTCCAAAGCCTGTGCCAAGCTCTTGTCAATGTTGATGTATTAATAATGTTCCAAGCATTAGCTGTTGCAGAAATGACAATCTTAATTCTTTTAGTATGTCTTGGATTCCTAGACTTTTGTTCACTGCAACAGGCATTCAGCTAAAGGAAAAACAAAAGGTGGAGGGGAATTTATGTTTGCCCTCCATGGAGTATAAAAATTTCTTGACCAATGAGATTACATCACAGATATAACATTGGGGGGCAGGGAAATAAATGCTGAAAACATTTTTTCCCCCCAAGAAGTTTAGGAGAGGGATGTGTGGGGTAGTGTCCATGAACAATAAAACTCCAGTTTTTTTTTTTTCTAGTCTGGGTAGTGCATTGAACTCAAGCATAGGTGTGGAGGAGTGTTGAATCAGTCAGAAGGTATTTATGTGCTCATGCACACGTTCCTGTTTGCACAGTAATGACAGATGAGTTGTATACATCGGTCAAACATCGTGAAGGTTGACTCTTTCCCATCACTACCCACTCAATCTTTTATAGAACTGGCACATCTAAATACAGTTGCCCTGGGCCGAGGGTCAAAACCAGCCAGGGTTCACTCATCGCCATTGCTTAGGTTTTTCGAGAAATAGCACCAGTAGAGAGCCATTTCATCGGCATTTGCAAATTTGTGAAGGATTAAGGTGTTCATCAGATAGGATCTTAGCAAATTTACACATGTAATTCTCAGCTGCTTCATGATCAACAGAAGCTTTGTCACCACAGATTTTCAAATATTTTACACCCTGACACTTTTTAAGTTTCGGCAGTCAACTTCCTGAATATTCACACTTACCTTCAGTGTTTACTTCTTTGTGGGTAGCCTGGCTGGTTTCATGATCAGCAAGCAAGTCAGTGGCATACATTTAATTTATTGTTTTCAAATCTGATAAATCCAAAATCAAGGTCTTTAGATTTTCTTCAAGGCAATGCTTCACTCATTTTTTCTTTAGTTTTTGGTTGTCATAGTCCCTGTAGAACATCAACAAATTGTCTTTCAGTTTCACTAAGTTGTATAGAGTGTTGGTTCCCACTTTAAATTCAATGATAAGTGACTTCACAGACACACCATAATTTCTGCAACAACTCTTTCATGGCTATTGATAAAAATAATATTTCTTTTCCTTCTTCTATTATTCATTGGGATACTTTTACCTTTATTATTATTTTTTAACATTTTCAGGGTGTAATTAAAAGTTACACCCCTCCCCCCCCATAATTTAACAAAAAACATCAATTAGCAGCAGAGGCACAGGTGATTGGTAGAAACACTGAGACAAAACTGCAATCAAATATCAATTCAAGTCTTATTCAGAACCAAACTTGGAAACAACAATACCAACAACATTTTTGGAATTGTGTACAAGGGATTACGAACCATATTGTCATTTGACAACTATGGACATTGAGAGTTGGCAGGATTATCTGCTTGAACATTTGTAGGAATTGCTTGTCTTGGTTTCATTTTGAAGTCAGATGGGGTTTTGAATATACAGTTCATTAAGTGGTGTGATTAAGCAAGTTGTTCATGCTTTGTGTATCTGTTTCTTCAGTGGTAAATGGGGATACTAATCTCTACCTTGAGAATTACCAAGAGAATTGGTGTAACATATTTCAGTGTATAATTTGATTATTAACAGATGTAAGACCCTCTTTGCCCAGTATCATTCTTCCATATGTGGGAGTCAGTGAGAACTCTCTAAATATACTGACTAGAATGATGAAGTCAGAGAAGTAGCTGAATGGCCTTTTAAGCACTCACATCTAAGGCTTTAGTTGCAGGAGCCATGCTTTTGGAGAGGGCAGTGGTTTTCTTCTCAGCTGAGCCCCTGGCTTGGGACATCTAAACACAGAGTCCCAAGAAATCATGGAACATAGATTTTTATGCCATGAATAAGAGCATGTTATGAATGGAAGGTGGTTTAAGAATAATTTTTCTCCTCTGCCATTATCCAAAGGAATATCCCAAAGGAAGGCAAGAGTGTTGGACAATGGTAGAGATTTCTGAGGGCACTTTGAGTCTCATTTTTGGGCTGACTCTGTGTCTATTGAGATAGAAGGAGGGAATTGAATCTTGAGTAGGTTTCAGAGGACCTGAGAACAGATGAGACTTGCATGTGAATCCCCATGACATACACGGGAGACCTACAAAGTTCTTGAGAATTCTGTACTTTCGGCTTGGGCTGAAAGAGATTACTATATGAAAGAAGGCTGTTTGCTTTCAACATTGCACTGGCAAAAAACAAGCTGATGAAACTATTCAGCTGCAAGCAAGTGACACCTTTTATGAAAAAGTAAGATGACTCAGGTGGAGGAGGCTCAGGCCCAGAGGGGAGAGCCATGAGCCCAGAGGGAGGAGCCACAAACCTCAGAGGACCATCCACAGGTCTTGAAACCTGATGAAATTTTCCTGGCTAGATTTAAAATTTGCTTGACTCCTTTTTTTTTTCTTTCCTTTCATTTTCTTCCATTTTGGAGCAGGAATATTTGTAACTGTCATTTTATGTCATTCCCAGCGTTGCATTTGGGGACAGATAACTTATCTCTTGAGTTTCATAGGCCCACAGATCGAGATGAATTGTACCCCAAGATGGATTATACCCAGAGCCTCCCCCTTGCCTAATTTAGATGGTTTAGATACTGAGATTTGGGCCCTTTGAACTGATTTGATTTATATGAGGTTTTGAACTTTGAGTGATCCTGTAATCAGATGAAGTTTAGGGGGTACTTCAGATGGAGAGAATGTGTTTTGTGTGTGAGACAAACATGAATCTTTTGGGCTAAGGGTAGGCTGTGGTAGGTTGAATAAAGGCTCCTTAATGATATTCACGTCCCAATTCTCAGAACCAGTGGATACATTACTTTACCTGGCAGAGGGATGTGACACATGTGATTAGATTAAGGACATCAAGATTGAGAGATTATTCTGGATTATCCTGTGGGCCCAGTATAATCACACAAGTCCCTAAAAGCAGGGACCATTTTCTGGCTGTGATCCGAAGAGGAGGGCTAATGATAGAAGCAGGGTCAGAGAGATGTTATGTGACTGGCTTTAAGATGGCAGAAGGGATCCATACATGAGGAATGCAGGAAGCTTCTGGAAGATAGAAAAGCCAAGGAAATGGAATCTTCCCAGTCACTTCCAGAAAAAAAAAACACAATCTTGCCAACACCTTGATTTTAACCCAATGAAACCCATATCTGACTTCCAGAACTGTAAGATAATCAATTCGTGTAGTTTTAAGCCACTGAATTTGTGATAATTTGTTATGGCAGCTTTAAAACATAAATGCAAGTGTATCAAGCTATTTCTCATGTGCATCTTACTGGAGAACAGGTGAAAGCCATCACTAAAGAAAGATATTTGGGGTAGAGAGAGATTCCTACCAGATTTCATGGGATGAGTAGCATTTAAACTGGGCACTGGACATAACTGATGGAGAGGATTCTCCACTGTAATCAAAGACAGAGTGGCCTGGATGGATATGCAGGATGCAATGGGGAACTCCATGCCATCTGGGGCATCATCCATTAAAAGGACCAGACAGGGACGCCTGGGTGGCTCAGTTGGTTAAGCGGCTGCCTTCGGCTCAGGTCATGATCCCAGCGTCCTGGGATCGAGTCCCACATCGGGCTCCTTGCTCTGCAGGGAGCCTGCTTCTCCCTCTGCCACTCTGTCTGCCTGTGCTCACTCTCTCTCTCTCTCTGACAAATAAATAAATAAAATCTTAAAAAAAAAAAAAATAAATAAAATAAAAGGACCAGACATTTTCTGCCTGCTGCTTTGAGATCCTTTTAGTTATTGTGCCTCTGGGACTAGAAACCTCAAAATATGTTGCAGTTAGAGTTCTTAAATCACACTGTTCATTGTCATTGCCCTTGGGAAGCTCCGTGATTTTTATGCACACAGTAGAGACCTGTATGAACTATTACTCCCTGAGATGTCATTCTTACTTCTAGTTCCTTTGTCATCTTCCTGAGTGACCTTGGGAAAATCATCATCTCCTGGGTTTCGTTTTCTTCTTCAAGGAGATAATGGTATCCTCGTCCTCTTCTCTTAATTTAGTGTGTGTGCGTGCGTGTGTGTGTGTGTGTGTGTGTGTGTGCACGTGTGCGTGCCAGTCTTGCATCTCCAGCAAATTCCACTTTTCAGCTCCTAGGAGAGTGGGAGGGTAAATTAGAAACTTTCTGTCAAGGGCTTTGAACTTTTCTAGAGTGATTCTTGAATTTATTTAGGAGATAGAGCACCTGGAAACCATGGCTCTTTTTGAAAGAACACTATGAAATACTGGTATATTTAATTCTGGGATATGCAACAGGAACAGCTTTACTTCCAGACAATCTGACAGTCTGCATCTGATTTAAAAACCACAACCTGAGTACACATAGCCACTAAGAGAACAAGATGTTGGTCTAAACATGATAGGCTGTTCCCAAGTTTTTCTGGTAATATTTCTCTGCTGCTAGTTCACTTATTCTTATCTGCCAGTTCTTTAGGTAGCAGATGTCTAACGTTTAAGAAAAACATATCTGAGAAGAAAACTTGAAATTGGGGGAAAATGTGATCTCAAACTTATTTTTTCCTTGATAATTGAAAAATGGAAGTCCTTATTTAGTTTCATGAGAGAACACTTCCTTCAGAGACCTAGTGTTTAGTCTGAGCATGTTTGAGAACTCCCATTACTGTGAGCACACCGTGTGATTCCTGAGCAGAAACGCCAGCATCTTACTTCTTTTTGTATTCTGGAACATATTCAAATAGTGACTGTCTCTCCTCACTATTTAACAATAATAGCTAATATTTACTGAACACTTACAGTTTCTCAGATACTGTGCTGAGTCCTAAGCACATACTGGGATACTATTATTATTATCTTAGTCTTACAGATGAGATAGTGAATTTTCCAAAGATTATCTGCTCAAGGTCACAAAGCTGATATGCAGAGAGACAGGATTCAAACCCACAGCCTGATCCCAGAGTCTGAAATCACTGCTCTACTCCCCAATTCCAAATCTCACTTCCTCCTCAGATCCCAGGACGCTGTCACCTCTGGTGTACTTATAGCATTCACTCCTGTGTCTTTTTCTGTGGTTCCTCTGCTCAGTCAATTGGGCATCTTCTCAAGGTTGGTCCACTGGCAGCTCCCAGAATCCCAAACATGTGTTACTATGTGGGTCATGCTCTGAGCTGGATAGCGGTGCAGAGCAGCAGGCAGAAAACTCATCTTTGCTGTCAGAGCACCTCTTGCTCTCTGCCTGATGACCTCAGTCACCTTCAGGTCAGAAGTCAACTTTTTGGAGAGGTATTCCCTGATCATACTACTTGAAAATGTCTCTTTCCCCAGAAGCCACCATTCCACAGCATGAACTCTAACCAGATAACGCTTGTTTGCTCCTTCATGTATTGTCTTGTCCCTCTCCCCAAGATTGGAAACTCCAGGAGGGCAGGGACCTTATCTGTCTTGCTCCATTTGTACCTTCAGCACCTGGATCAATGATTGGCATATAATAAAATGTACTCAAGTATTTGTTGAAGAAATACATGAATGAACACACTGAAATGTTTCTGAAATGCTTTATTCAAATAGTGAATATCAGTGTTGTGCTGGACATTGTTCTAAGTGTCAGGAATACAGTGCTGAATACTGTAAAACAAACCACTTTAAAAAATCATGGACTCTGGTTATGTCTTCAAATTATCAACAGCCAGGCCATTTAGTTAAAATTACGATGATCATGTAGCGTGACTTACTTTGGTTTATATTTTTGTCCAGACCTAAGTCATAATAATAATAATAACATTATTCTTTCTATTCTCAAAAGTGTCCTGGTTTGGATGATAAATTATATATTCAGCATAGTTAAACTTGAGGTATCAATGCAATAACTACCAGCAGACAGGCAAACAGCAGATAAAGTAACCCTGTTATGAATTAGTCAAAGAATGGGTCTAGTTGCTGTGTATGGTATCTGTTTTGTAGTGTTGCAAGTGATGGAGAAATGGTGCAGACTGGCCTAAGCAGAAACATCAAGGGGAATAGACAGATTTACGAAGCTAAAAAGTATTCCTCAGGCAAGGTAGGATCCAGAACTCAAACTCCAAGTTGTTCCCCTCATCCTGGAGATCCCTAGCCTCACCCTTCCTAGTATCAAATGGCAGCAGCAGACCTGGCCTCATCCCATCTCAGTTCAAGTACAGCAGAGGAAAGTGAGATCTTTTCCCAGGAGCACTTGTGCAAGTCTTGAGACTGAATCTCACTGGTCCAGCTTGGGTCATGTGTTCCTGCCCTTCTTCCTAGCCAAAGGTGGAGTGCTGATTGGCTAAGGCGTAAGTTATGCTTCCTACCCTTGTAGTGGAATGTGGAGTCCTATGCAGACCATGTATTCAATGGAAAAAGGGGATTTTTCAGAAAAAAAGAGGAGGTATTCAAAATATGGATGGGGAACCTAAAGTGTACACAAACATACTGTTTGTGGATGTCTGCATGTGCACACATGTAGGTTTTTGGGCTGATCAACAGTCTTACTCATCTTGGACAATAGCTTCAATCAAATAATTTTATATCTATATAATCTCTTTCTCAGGTTTCTGTTTTATAGATGCAAATAAGGCTTTCTTTTTTCTTCCCATCACCTCCCCCATATGAGAATCCCTTACTTTCCCTACAGTATGTGGCAGGCATTCACACACATTGGTTTACTCATTCATGTGCAGATGTTCAAGTTGTGCACTGCACATAGACCATAATGTGAGTTGTGCAATAGGGTGACCCTATGTAATCCTCATAGAAATTCCCCTGGCAGATGAAGAAAATGGGACACAGGAAAGTTAATTGATTTGTTTTAGGTTGTGCTTCAAATCCTTTGTTCTTGTACTTAGAAACTCTGGTCAGGGCAAAAAAGTTCTCATGCTGATTTACCTGGGAAAGAAGTAATTGCTTGTTGCTGTTAAATCTTCCTCATGCCCTTAAATAAACACTTTTCTTGAAGCCTTGGAAATTATAATAAGGTATTCTCATTTTTGTTTTACATTTAGACAGATTAAGCAAAAACAGATTTTAAAAATCAGTGAACCATCTGTACTGTTTATACCCTTAAGTGTAGAAGAAGCCCAGAAGCCCATAGACATGACTAATTCTGTGAAAGGTATGCAAAGCACCAGAATTTCTAAATCCTGCTTGGGTCTCTTTGTTCCCAGTCTTAGCCAGTTGATAGCTCCCCAATCGAACTTGGAAAGAAACATGGGAATTAGAGTTGGTTCTTGAATTTTAGTGTTCTTAGTAATCACTGTGGGTGCTTATGAAAAATACAAATTCCTGGCCTCCACTTCAAGACATTCTGATTCAGTTTCTGGAATCTGCATTTTTTTTTTTTAAAGATCTTATTTATTTATTTGACAGACAGAGATCACAGGTAGGCAGAGAGGCAGGCAGAGAGAGAGGAGGAAGCAGGCTCCCTGCCGAGCAGAGAGCCCGATGCGGGGCTCAATCCCAGGACTCTGGGATCATGACCTGAGCCGAAGGCAGAGGCTTTAACCCACTGAGCCACCCAGGTGCCCCTGGAATCTGCATTTTTAACAAGCACCCTGGTAACGGTGATGTGATGCATCCATGATCATTCTTTGAGAAATACAGGTTTTGAAATGCAGTTTTTGATAAAAATGAGACAAGCCATCCTTTTCTGCATTCATTCAGTATTCACTGAATCCTAAGTGCCTGTAATGGTCACAGTCCTAGGAATGCATAGTGTTTGAACTTCCAAAACAGTCTCTCGTTCTCCTTTTGGTATTCACAGTAACAGCGTTCTGGGAGAAGTTGCCCCCTTTTAAAAGCAGACAAATATGCAAAGGCTAGAGGTGTGTGCAAGGCCCTGGATCCCAGGGAAGGTTTTTGAGTGCAAGTTTTCTTTCCTTCTGTGATAACCATTTGTCCAAAAGAGGCAAACCGGAGGTCAGGCAGCTGGTCTCTCATCTTTATATAGAAGTGACAGTGCTAGAGATACTCAGACTGACGTCAGCAAAGAGGAGGTGGGAAGTGTTTTTGTGCATCAATAATGCATGCCTCTGCCTTCTTATATCCCTGTCAAATCAAGTGGAAGCACACCCTCCCTCTAAACATACTGCATGACTATGGCGAAGAAATATAAGATCTCTGTCTCAGCCATGATTAAAGATAGGTAAGGAATGCATGTTTTGTGTCCCTGCTCCGACACCTGGGGAAATTGAGGCTCAGATAGACCAAGTGTTTTGCCCAATATCACATAGCTGGCATTCTCAGCTATCTCTTACTGCTAACAAACTACCCTGGAACATAGGTGCTTAAGACAGCAATTTATTACTATGTCAGAGTTCTGGGAGGTTCTTACTTGGGGTCTGCACATGGTGGCAGTCAGATGGCAGCTGGGGCTGGAGCCATCTGTAGGATCAACGGGGCTCAATGTCTAAGATGGCTTCTTTCTCACATGCCCAGTGCCTTGGTGTTCTTTGGTCTTTTTCTCTTCCTACATCACATCTCACCCTCCAGGGCCTTGGCCTGTACTTTGCATAGCATAGTGGATTCAAGGTAGTCGCGCTTCTTATATAGTGGCTAGTTTTCAAGATGGCAAGAATAAGAAGCTCCTGGCCAGTTAGGGCTATGGATGGCATTATTTCCACCATATCCTGTTGGCCAAAGCTGTCTCAGGCTCTGTCAGATCCAAAAGGATAGAGAAATATACTCTCCCTCTTGATAGGAAAATGTCAAGGTCACATTGCAGAAGATCATATGGGATGAGAGATACTGATGGGGGCATCTTCCAGTGAGTTTATTTTGCATGTGGGAAGGATGTGTATCATTACAGGCCAGAGGAAAAACTAATATCTTACCTACAAAGATGGTACTCCAGTGAGTCATGTCTTCTGGTACTCATGTTCTGTATAATTCTTACCCTTTGAATCTTGGCTGACTCTGTGACTTGCTCTTGGGGTACTGTGTGACATTGGAGGCTAGTTCCTAAGAAGCCTTGCAGTGTCTTTCGGAATGAATGCTCATTCTTAGGGAAACCAGGTGTCAAGTAAGAAGTTGACTACCCCAATACCACCATGTTTTGAGGAAGTCTAAGTTAGCAATGTGGAGAGAGAAAGAAAGATGCCTTGCCAGCCACAGCTATTATAGTCATTCCAGCACAACTGCCAGACATATGATTAAAGAAATAATCTTGGACATTCCAGACTCGCAGGACCATGGGGACAATAACCAAGGAATCCAGGTAGTAGTCAGAATGGAAACTCCAGACACAGAGCCTCAGTGACCTGCCCTGGCCATTTTTAGACATTCAAGTCACCGCATTTTAGACACTATTCCTGCTGTGAGCAGAATAGAATAGCTATGGCTTCATGCCATTCAAATCTGGGGTGCATTCTTACATAACAATAGATAACTAGAACACATAATAATAATAATAACAACAACAACTACTACTACTACTTCCAGGCACCATGCTAAGTACATTATATATACTTAAATCATATATATATATATACACACACACACACACACACACATATATATATACACACACATATTCATATATATATATGAAATTTATTTCATACTTTTATATACATTATTTATATAATAGGTATATATATAATAGATCTATTATACATATCTATATCTAATATAATCTACACAGTTACCCTGCCAAACTAGAATTTAGAATGTTACTCTACTTTATAGCAGAAGAAAAAATGAAGTAACTTGCTCTAGGAATCAACCATGTGGTGGAGCTAGAAGTTAAGACAGGTAAGTTGACTCTGGCAGACATGGGAGTTCATGTCTAAGTCTAAAGCCCATGCTCTTCCTCTGTTTCATACTGCTTGGTCCTTTTCTAGCCTTGGCTCCATTGAACCAATTAAAAGTTTTACAAATAGAACAGATCCCTTAAGGGCACAATATGGAGGAAGAGGAGGAATGAGCTTCATTTGTAGAAAAATACCTGGTCCTGACAGGGACATGTGATGGGAGTATGGTTGGACTGAGGTTCTGACCACCTCTCCTTCTTCTGTTACAAATTTTCGAGAATTTTCCTGGGACTGAGTTGAGAACATATGACATGTGAAAGTGGGAAAAGGCCAGTAATAGCTTGTTTGAGCTAGTGCACGAAACTGCATTCAGAACCGGTATGCTTTTGGCAAGACCATGGGGCAATCAAAGAGCAGAAGATGGTAGAACACACAAGGTGGTTCTATGCTTTAGTGACTTGAGGACAACCTGTCCAAATCATCATCAGAAGTTCCAAAAGTTGCTGAATAGCTGGAAGAACCAGACAACTGGCTGGACTGGCTTGTTCCCTGAAGCTTTTTGCAGCTGCAAGCAAATGCCCTGAATCAATTTGATTTTCACTTTAGGAAGAGAAGAGATATGGCCATGGATTTCTACCAACGGGAAAATGATGTTGCCCTGTCTTTGCCAACTGGCTGGTCATCCCTTCTTATTCCATTAGCAGAATGAAATGTCACTACCGGTCCCAGTACCTCTGGAAAACCTCCATGATTTCTGTGGCAGTTTCTCTTCTGCTTTCTCTCTCTCTCTCTCTCTCTCTTTTTTTTTTTTTGGCCAGGATAACTAGTACCTAGTAGAGTACCTGAGACGCAGTATTTGCTAAATGAATGAACTTCTCCATCCTTTACTCGTCAGTATTCGGTAACATTCACAAGGTTCTTTTATCTTTGAGGAAGCCAAGGTCTTAGAGCTAATAAGTGAAGGATCTAAAATTCACTGTTGCTGGCTTTTATGTACAGGTGATATGCTCATATTATATGTACAGACACATATGTTTATATATATATATATATGTAGTTGGTCGATTTCTATTATGTATACACACATGTATTTATTGTGTCAGGAACTTAAAAATTTGCTAAGATTATAAAATTTCATTTGGTAAAAGTGGAATGATGGCACTGGAAGAGTTGGAGGAAGGAAAACAGGAAATGAATCATTTGGATACATCAACTATCTGGAAATGGTATGGGTGTCTTGGTTGTTAGCCCATTAAACTGGTTTATGAGATACTTTGATTTTATAAATGAATGAAGAATGTAAATGGATTCAAATAAAGTCACGAACTGACACTAAATGGAGAAAATCTAAGAGAGGAGCATGAGATAATATTTTATTTCTTATACCTTACCACCGAAACAACATGCCAACCAAGAGACATGTTTGAAGGGGCTTGTGAATCCCAGTGCAAAGCATACCAGAACAAAAGGACACAATATAGCATACGAGAATGAAGAGAAGTAATCAAAATCAGTACATTGACAGATCCTTCATATTTGAAACAATTGTGACAGATGTCTTCTCTTGTATGGTGTTAAAAATCACAACGAGGTACTACTCCCATGTAGATTGGGAATTCTAGCATAGATCATAATTTCAAAAAAATAAAAATCAATAGAGTTTTCATTTACAGTGATTAAACTATATCTACACAAAGTGCACCAAATAGCTGTACAGTTATTCCGTGAATTTGCAGTTAATAGATCAGTTGCTCAAAAGCTCGCTTTTTTAGAAAGTAGAAAAACTATCCAGTTACATAGAGAATACTGATGTTCTCACTAAAATCTTATAGAAAACAGATTAAAAAGAGGACCCGTTTTGGTTAAATCTGGGATGGAGGCCCTGGGACCTTATCCTCTTGTTTTCTGTCTCTCACTCCAGGGTGATTTTGCAGCCCTCTCAGACATATGCGAGGGCTCTATGAAACTCCACATGAAATCCTTCGTGGGAGATCAGTAAGCCAGGGGTACTCAGTCCTTGCGCACTCATTTTTTTCTAGTAGCACCGTATCCCCTGGATAATTCTTTATTCTGCTTTATTCTGTGTAGACAGAATTGACCAGCTATCTAATTCAGGAGACCAGTGGGGTATTTACTTTGTGGGCTGTGGACCACCTACATTGTCCTACTTTTCATGGATTGGGTTGTGAAAGAGAAGAGTGAACGCATTGTGCAGACACATACAGGCCCATAATTTTTCCCATGGTGTCTTTGCCTGGAATGTCTTTCACTGTCTGTCAATAAATGAGAAAATTCTTTAGGACTCAACCAAATAGTTCTTTCTATGTGTCTTTTCCTCACCTGTACTGGAAATATAACAACTTCCCCTGTATCACTAAAGCCTGTTATGCAGGCTTCTGTACTCCATGGCATGGCGATTATTTATGTATCTATTCTGCTTATTCATTCACTAATTCATTCAATGAATATTCATTGAGCACAGTAGGTACTCAATGAATATTCATTGAACACCTATAAGGTGCTAGATGCTATTCCAGGTGCTGGAGATTTAGTACTAAACAAAACAAATAAAACCTATGAGGCCAACAGAAGTCATGTTATTTTCAGCTCCATAACCCCTGTGTTTAGTATCTGAGTTGTAGTACAGCTCAGTAAATATGTGCCAACATGAAATGACATAATATGTGTTATTTGAGTATCACTCAGGGTTTTTACACCCAGGACAGATGATGGATTTGAATCAGGATGAGATTTCTCTCTTTGCAATATATTTGGACATCATCTAACTCTTGCCGTGAAAGACATGAGGGTTCATCACCCACATGGCTCACTTTATTTTGGTTTCATTTATAACACAAAGAGCTTTTGATGAAGATGAGCTCCCTAGCTGCCGTGATTGTATTTTTAGCAGATCTGAGAAAGGAAATATTGGTGTTTTAATTAACCATGTTTGTTTTTATTACTATTTTTTACTTTTTAAATTTTTTTTGAAGACTTATTTATTGATTTGAGAAAGAGAGAGAGAGCACGAGAGTGCAGGAGAAGGGAGCAAGAGAGAGCGAGAGAGAATCCTCAAGCAGACTCCCTCCTCAGCAGGGGAGCCCAGTGTGGGGTTTAATCCCAGGACCCTGACATCATGACCTGAGCCAAAACCACGAGTCAGATGCTTAACTGACTGTGCCACGCAGGTGCCTCAGCCTTGTTTGTTTTTATGGAGAGCCATTTATATTGCCTCAAGAAGAAGGGTGATTATTGTAAAAATACACATAGATGGGATCAGGAATAGGAAAATTGCCAGAATTAGAGGCAGTGAAAACTATTGGCTGTTCTACTTGTCCCTTTTTCATGAACCCATGGTTTTTCTCCAATGGCTTCTTGGCTTCTACCTGCATAACTGTTTCATTCTATTCTCTTTACCGACTTCCTCTGTTTACTTCAGTTTTACTCCCTATAACTCTAGCTTGTATATTGCCCATTACAGCCCTACTTTGCTTCAGAAAATTTTCCTCTTTTTTCAAAAATTTTTCTTCCTACTCATAAACTTGTTTATTGAAGTATAATATACAGACAAAAAATTGTACATATTTTTGGTTTAGGGCTCAATGATTTTTTTTTTTTTCAAAGAAACGTGCTTGCATTACTAACACCTAAGTGAAGAAACGGACCATTACCAGCTTCCTAGAATGCTGGAACCTTACCAGCATTCCTCCCACCAGCCCTTCGCCAAAGGTAACTTGTAGCTTGGCTTCTAACACCATAGATTAGTTGGCCAGTTTTGACATTTGTAAAAATGTAATCATACACTCTTTACTCGCTGAGTCCAGTTTCTTAGTATTTAGTACTATATTTGTGATATCCATCCATGCTGTTTTGTGTGGCACTGGTTCATTCATTTTAATTATGGTATATTCATTATTTTATGAATATACTATTCCATATATATCCATTCTACTACTGAGAACCATTTGGGCTATTTCCATTTTGGGCTTGTTATGGATAAAGCTGCTATGCAAATTTTTATTGCTTTTTGTTTTATATGTTTTATGTTTTTATATGTTTTGTTTTATAGATGTATGTATATGTTTCATATGTTTTATATGTCTCATATACATATATGTGTTTATGTATGTATTGTATGTATATATTTGAGAGTTGAACCAGTGCATTAGACATAAATGTTTTACTTTGGTAGATACTCCCCAAGAGTTTTTCAGAACGATTATCTCCATTTGTACTCCCCCAGCAGTGCAGGAGAGTTCTACTTGCTCTATATCCTCACCCTACTGACAGTTGGTATTATCAATTTTTTTCTTTTTAGTCATTCCGATGGGTGTGTGGAAGTATCTCATTGTAGTTTTAATTTGCACTTCGGGAATGACCAATGAAGATAAGCGTCTTTGTATATGTTTGATCTTACCTGGGTGGGGTGCATCATATATTGTATTTGCCTGGGTCAGTTCTGGCTCACTCCTGTGATCCTGGTATAATTATTGAATGGTCCCATTTTGGATGATGCATTGTATGGTGACCCTACATAGCATATGTTCTTTTGTGAAGTACTGTTCAAATCTTTTGACCATTTTCCCATCATATTGTCTGCCTTTTTATCCACAGCTCTATTCATAGATTTATATGAACTATTTATGTCATATGCACTTAAGTCCTTTGTTAGTTATACTTATTGTAAAGGTATTCTACTCTGTGGCTTGACAGGTCATTTCTTTATTCATTAGTTTTGGTTTTGTGTCTCACTTTTAACTGACTCTGCCTCTCAATTGCTTTCTAGGTCAAATAATAGAAATAATCTGAATGGATTCATGTTTTCATACAGGACATGGCTGTGCCTCAGATACCAAAGTCCTGTTCGGTCACTTGTGCCCAAGGGATGGGTGAGTCAGAGTCTGTTAGTGTATGACATGGCTGCTCATCACTGTCACCTGAGAAGGGGTTTTGGCAGAGCAACTTCTTTTAGAAGAAGAAGTAAACCTGAAGGATAAACCTGGGTTTTCATTCTGCCTTTGCCATGCAGCTGGTAACCAATTTCATGTTTGAGTTTCTTTATTTCCAAAAAGGAAAGAAGTGCTTATTTTATAGTGTTCTTGAAAGGATGAAGTGGCATATTTTATACAAAGCATATAATGCCATGCATGGTAGATAATAGATGTCAAATAGGTGCACGTTTCATTTTTTTTCCTTTTCTCCCTTCTCTCCTTTATTCTACTTGCCCCGTTTTCTTCCTTTTATATGTGACATAAAGGAAATAGAAGATCAGATCTCTTAGCTGTGGACCCACAACCTTGCTGTAGATGCATGACTTCAGCACACATAAAATTTTAATGTGCCACGTGCAAGAGTACATAATCAAGTACAAAAGAGGGGGCACGTGGGCTATAAGGCTTATCAAAGTTCAGAGACAGGCAAGATTGAAGATATTCTCCATGAAAAACAGGAACGAATTCTTTCAAGCACATTTGAAGAGATAATGTTAATCAAATCTCTAATATAGCTGCTTGATGGAAGACATTTAGTTATGCTTGAAGTAAGTGCTTTGAAATTTCAGTTGTTCATCCATTAGAAACAGACGTCTGCAATTTAGGAAGTAAAAACAACTAGCAGATCATTATCCTTCAAGTCTTTTCTCCTCTGTCTGTTATACACTGGTAAAACCAGGCCACAATGACATGTCACCCTAATTGATTTTAATTAGTGTACCACAAAAGAAAACTGATAAAAGATCACTCTGAGAGCACATACCCAGTGAAATCTGTGAGCATTGTTGAATTTGGGGTTTCCAGGACATCTGGAACAAATAAAGACAGATTACAACATCCTTGATAAAAACCAGTCATACCTTTCTCTTTATTGTATATTCATAAAACACTCTTTTAAATCATTTGGAAAGTGGGTAATTGTAATCTATGAACAACTGGAGGACAAGTGGCTTATTTTGTTTTTATCATAATTTTGGAGAAAAGTTATAAATAGGAGTTCCTGTCTTAATGCATGTCTCTTCATCTGGAAGGTTCTTACTGATTTTTTCAAGATGCAGGGAAACTTTGACTCTTTCCTTAAGGCTTTTGCCCATTCATTCCAGACAAAATAAGGATTGTGACCTCTGCGTCAATCATTTAACAACTATTACTGAGTTCCTGGTCTATGCCATGTGTGGTGGTGGGTGGTGGGTATGCAGTAGTGAAAAATATAATCATGATCCCTGCCTGAGGCATGAAGCTTACCAAGTTATAATCATTACCATATTGTTTAAAAATTATCTGTTATAGAAATTTCTCCCCATCTGGTGTGGAAACTTTTGAAGATGGAGACTATGTCTATTCACGTCAGTATACCTCTCACCCAACATGGTGCTGGCACTCGGTAAACTTTTACTGAATCATTTTGAATTGATTCTGGGCAATCTTACAACCACTTTGTGTGTGTGTGTGTGTGTGTGTGTGTGTGTTACTTATTAGAACATTCCAGAGGCTTTTCTTCTTTCACTCCATCCTTCAAGCAGTTCTATTCTAGGTTTCAGTTCAGGCTGGGATTATGTAGGAAGGAAAAATGAACAAAATCCATGCACCTTATAGTGATATGTCATCTTAGATGGATTGACAGTTGTTGCCTGGAATTGTGTGGGGAAAGATTCGAAGATGTCCTTGCAGTACAGTGGAAGGAGTGGTGTGATTGATTAGTGGTGTCTTCCAAGGATGGTGGACAGACAGAAAGAGTGTATATGCTGTGTATTTGTCATCTCTGTTTTATGCCTTGAGACCCAAACTTGAGAAGGGAAAAAAGGAATATGGGCAGACTATTGCTTTGGAGCCAGCACCAGTGAAAAAAAGCACAGATTAGCCTTTTCCTATCATGTGTCTCTGGTGAGATGGTTAACAATATTCAAGTCAGAAACCTGGGACCTTGTCTGTGTTGCTTATCATTGATCACAGACACTCAATAACTGTTACAGAAATCGGGCATATGAGTGAACCAACGTCTTGTGATCTCCGTCCTGTAGGGCAATAGATTCCCTGTCCCTCTAACGTAAAGCTCTCTAATTTCCTCATCTGTCTGAAGACACGAAGTGAATCTAATACCCATGACATTCATGCCCTTCTTGGGAAAGTTCGTTATGGCACTGGAACTTGAAATTATAATCACCTGACCTATGAGTTTCAGAGTAGAAGCTGGTATGTCTGATTTCAGTTTGAGTTTTGCTCCCTATGTAACATTAAGTAAATCAATGTATTTTTCTGAACTTTAGTTTTCTCATCTATGAGATGAGGTGATTAGACTAAATGATACTGAAGATTCTTTTATCTTTTAAAAAATATTTAAATATTTAAATATTTATTTATTTATTTATTCATGAGCAAGAGTATATGTGAGGGGAAAGGTAGAGGGAGAGAGAATCTTAAGTGCTAAGCTTGTAGCTGTGCTGGGCACTACCTCATGACCCTGAGATCATGGCCTGAGTGGAAACCAAATGCTGGTAACTTAGCAAACTGTGTCACCTAGGTGCCCCCTGAAGGTTCTCTTTAAATTTAATATTCTGTGTTTGGCTTGAGACCAAAGTTCACCAGGATTCTTCTACCAATTACCCACCCTGTGGGAGCTACCACATCCTGGTAGCCCTTCACTGCTAGGATCTGACAGGACCCTGGCACGATGAGGGGATTGTGGCCAATTTCTTGGATCACTAGGGAAGGGTTAGATCCTGGAGGGCAGGACCCAAGTCTAACTCACCTTCATACTTCTGTGCTCATCACTTTTGTGTTGAATCAGTGAGGCACAGCTTTTACTAACAGGAGGAGTCTGGAAGAGTTTGTGAATACCAGTTTCTGGGGGAGTATCATCTGTATAATTAACATCAGTCTGGAACCTGAGGGTAGCAACTAAGTCAGCTTATGAAAAGGTCACACAAAATCTGCTGCCCAGGACAGGGACTTGTTATGGGTTGTGGTTATTGCTGTTTTAATGAGAGGGGAAAAGGCCTTGTTTCTAAGGAAAATCTTAGTGAATGTGCTTGATTGCTCTTGTATCTTTTATGTTCTTCCTCACTAGGTCTTCACTGCAGGAACATAATGAGGATGCTTGGAGGCAGAGGCAGGGAAAATGTAGTATATCAAACAGGAGCTATTTCTCCTTTCCACTTTTTCTCCAATTCCATTCCTGTTCCACCTTCAGCATAGTCCAGGAGAGAATGAGTTTACAACTTTAAGTGCCTGGGAAGAGATCTTAATTTTCAGCCTGACAGGTGTAAGAAGGGGGACTATACATATGATTAATTCTTAATAACCTCCTAATGGGACATTTCGTTCCCCTTCTCTCGCCGTGCACACAGAGTGGTGACCCAAACACCGTAAATGGACGTCTGGTGAGTGTCCTTTGTCTGTGGCTGAAGCAGAGGGATTTTAATCTAAAATTACAGATTCCCAGGTCTTTCCATCAGAGTCAGATTTTACTGGTGTGGAGGAGGGCCGTGGGAATTTATAGTTTTACAAAGTTACATAAGGTAATTCCGATAACAAGTCAGGTTTAGCATCACTGATGTACTAAATAAAGTCAACCTTTCATAGCATGGCATTCAAGGCGCCCTTTCTCCTTTGCAACTTCTAGCCATTTCTTCTGTGTCATTCTTACTGCCATGCATCATCAGATCACTGTGGCTCCCAAACATGACAGGTTCTGTCCACCTCCATGCTTTTGGTTATGTCGTACCCCATACCAACAAGGCTTTTTTGCACATGTGTTTGGTGATTTTATCACCCTTTGTATTCCATCTCTGAGAGTCCTGGTGACTGTCCATCTACCTGCAGAATTAATCGATCTCTTTTTTGTGTTCCCATAATCCGTTGAACATTTTGTCTCTATTATAGCTACAGCGACATATTTTCTACTCCTAAAATTGGCACAAACAGCTGAATAGTGGGATAGCGTATTTTAAATAGAACAGAGTATTTAAAATTATTTTATGCTTAATTTATGAAATTTTTTAACCAAGATAAAAATAATGTATGTTAAATCAAGTAATACAGAAGTGAGCTTGTAATAAAAAATGAAACCTTTCATTTCCCTCTTCCTGGTCTGGTTCTAATTTCCTGAGACAATAGTTTAATAAATCATTTTAAAAAAATCAGATGATACAAAATTTAGCAGAATCAAAGGAGGCAGTGAAAAGTAGCTCTTTTTTTCTATTTCTGTTCACTGGATAACCATATCCTCTCTCCAGAGATAGACACTGCTACCAGTTTCTTGTGAATTCCTTTTGGGATAGCCTGAGTTTTCAAATACACATTCACACACATGCACACACACGCACACACACAGAATCATACTGTATTGCTGTATACACATTGTACCTTGCTTTTATGACTTAATAATATGTCTTGGAAATTTATTCTATATTTGTACACAGAGAAATTTCTCATTCTTTTGTTCATTGTGTATTATTTCATTGTTATTAGCTGTCTATGATTTACTTAAATTCTCTACTGATTGGACACTGGGGAGGGTAGGTGATATGGTGAGTGCTGTGAATTGTGTAAGACTGATGATCACAGACCATAACCCTGAAACAAATGCATTATATATTAATTTAAAAAATAAAAAAGTGGGGCTGGAAATGGAATTGCATAAATGAAATTAAAAAAAAAGAAATTTACATTGCTGTGAAAGTTTTGCCACTACAAATAATTATGTAGCACACATATATAATTTTTTTTAAGTGCAAGAATACCTGTAGGATAAATTCCAAAGGGTGAAATTGATGGGTGTACATTTTTATATTTAATAGGTTTTTCCCAGTTGTTCTTCATAGAGAACATGAACTTGTACTCCCACTGCAAATGCATTTGTCAAACCATTGTGTTAAGCTTTTTGAAAAACTTTTTGCCAATCTGATATTCAAGGGAGTGGTGTCTCTTTATGGTTATAATTTGCATATCACTGTAATGAGACCGCACATCTTCTACGTGGTTCAGAGCCAGATGTGTATTTTTTCTGGAAGCTTCCTGTTCCTTTCATGATGTAGTTTTAAAAGTATTAATCAAAAGTATTTATTTTTTTCTCTTTCTGGGCTCTGGAATTTATGTCATACTTATTTATCTTGCAGAAATTTATATTTTAAAATTACCTCTACGGTTAAAAAAATTATTTTCCTCTAGAACATTTATGGTTTGATGATGTCATTTCAATATTTTTTGTAGCTGAAATTTGCTTTGTTGTGAATGAAGGAGGGGTGAGGGGTGAGAGGTTGGGGGAGCCTGGTGGTGGGTATTATGGAGGGCATGTATTGCATGGAGCCCTGGGTGTGGTGCATAACCAGTGAATTCTGGAACACTGAAAAGAAATTAAAAAAATAAATAAAAATTAAAAAAAGAAGAATGAAGTAAGAATCAAGCACAATTTCGTTTTTTCCCCCCACATGAGTACTCAGTTATACTGACATCACTAACTGAATAATCTATATTTTCTCAACTTGTATGGAAAGCCACCTGTTTCACTTATGGATTGAGGTTTAATACATATTGATTCTGTTCTCCATTTCATTCCAATGTTTTTATAATTCATGTGACAATATAACGCTATTTAAATTTTTGTAGCCTTTATAAAATATTTCAGAATCTGATTAGAGCACTTCCTCTCTCATTACTCTTCATTTTCAGAATATACTAAAAATATGTGTTTGCATATAGACTTTAGAACCAGAGTGTCTATTTGAAATTTATGATAACATCAAATTTAAGTTTTTATCTGGAATGCATGAGATGTATATATTAAGTTGGGAATAATTAACATATTTGACATATTGTGTCTTTATTCTGAGAACATATTATACCTTTCCTTGGTTCAATTTTTTTTATATGTGTATATCCTTTAGGAGTATTTTAAAGTTTCTTCATATAGTTCTTCCAAATTTCTCATTAAGTGTATTCCTAGTATTTTAAACTTTTTTTTTTTTTTTAATGAGTCCTGGTCAGTTTTTAAAAAAATGTTATTATAGAACTCATTGTGTAATCTGAGGGATTCATCATACTTCATACATCATACAATATATCTCTCAACATCTTTACCTCTTCCGAATATAGTATCTACACAATCATGATTACATTGAGTTGCTTCTAACAGTCATAATTTTTACAATTATTTTAGTTTTTTGTGCATTTCTTTCTTTTTTTTTTAAGATTTTATTTATTTTATTTGACAGACAGAGATTATAAGTAGGCAGAGAGGCAGGCAGAGAGAGAGGAGGAAGCAAGCTCCCTGCTGAGAAGAGAGCCCGAAGCGGGGCTCGATCCCAGGACTCTGGGATCATGACCCGAGCCGAAGGCAGAGGCCCAACCCACTGAGCCACCCAGGCACTCCTGTGCATTTATTTCTATACGGACTCTCTGCTCATCATCAGGACATTTGCTAGAGGTTTCCTAATGATTTCTTGGTTGGCTGAATTTTATCCCTTAGCAGCTTCTTCAAGAAGGGTGTATGGACACTCTATTTCCCCAGTACTTTCATGTTTGAGAATATTTGTTTTGCCTTTGTGTTTGAACACTCTTTTACCTATCTATGAAATTCTTGTATCTTGCCTTCTCTTCTTGAGAGAGTGCTTTATAAACCTCGTTCTTATAGCTTGTAAGTTGCTGTGGAAAAGACTGTGGCCAGGCTTAGAATTACTTGCCCCAAGAAATGACTTGACCTTAGAGGTGTTTGCCCTTAGAAATGACTCAATCTTCTTATTTGGCCTGAAAAACTCTTTATTTTTGGAATCTGCTTACTTTATTTTTGCATACCTTTGTGTTGTTTGCAAAGTTTTACTGGGACATACACCTTTTAGTTGATATATTCAAGCTCGCTTTATTTCTGAATTTGATTCTTTTTCTTCCCTATCTTATTTTTTTCTGGATACTTCCTTCATGGCCACCAGCTGTTTTGTATTCTATTATGTTCTTTAAGTCTCTAATCTGTATCATTTCACTGATCTACCTTTCTTAATTTTCTTCTCTTGGCTCTTACTGTGTTTTGGTAGTGTTAATTGTCCTCTTTACCTTCCTATCGTACCTTTCATTTAGGATTATTTTCCTTATTATTTTTTCTATTTTTTCCCTGAGTTCTACAAGCTGCCAACTCATCTTTTTTTTTTTTTTTTTTTTTTTTTTAAATTGTACGCCTATAGAATTTTTGAGCAAATGTTTTCTCTACTTTGGGAATGTGCATGTGTGTGGGTATTTGTAGGTGTGTGGGTATTTGTAGGTGTGTTTAATTTTTATTTTCATTTCATTGTGATAAGAACATTTAACATGAGATCCACCCTCTTAATAGATTTTAAAATGTACAATATAATATTGTTAACTATAGGCATCACACCACATAGCGTTCTTTAGAATTTATTCATATTGCATTACTGAACCATTATACTCATTGTTTTAAAGAGGAAGTTGTTTAATTTTTGTGGGGCTAATTTTACTATAATTTCATCTATTATTATAATTTTCTTAGTCATATTTTCCTGGTGTCTTTTCCATTTAGGTTACCTCCATTCTTTCTTCTTTTTTATGTAGTAGATATTGTATTTTGAAGAGGGTGATGCTTTTCTGAAAATACTCAATATTTTTAAAATATTTAATTTTTTATTTTAGAGAGACAGTGAGAGGGAACATGAGCTGGGGGAGAGACAGATGGAGAAGGAGAGGCAGACTACCTGCTGAGCAGGAAGCCCAATGCGGGACTCCATTCCAGGACCCCAGGACAATGACCTGATCCGAAGGCAGATGCTTCACCCACTGAGCCACACAGGCATCTCTGAAAATACTGTTTTTAAATGAGGTAAGTTTTTCATAGAGTATCTTTTTACATGAGGCTCATGTAGGGGAAGGGCCATATCATAAACCCAGGAGAGCAGGGATTTCCCAGGTTCTGTGAGACTAGATTGTGTGTACAAGTGAATTCTTCTAGCCTTTACTGGTTCCAGGCAGACCAATACCAACCTCCAGGGTGGCTCCCAACTCAGAAACTCCTCTGAAGTGCTCATGTTGCAGGCTTCTTAGCGATGACAAAAGGACATAAGGATGTCCCTTCAACAGTTTGTGTCTATTGTTATATATAGTTTTTAGAAGGGCAATTACTTTGACCCTCAGGATATGCCATGTACTTTTGAAATTGTGATTGACTGTCTGCATGAAATTCAAAACCACAGGATCCCTCCTAACCTTCTTTCCCTGTGTTAGGTGACTCTCATGCATATGAGGTCTGATGATTGTTATTATTATTACCATTTTACAGGAAAGGAAACAGAAGCTCAAATATAATGAAATGACTCGTTGAAAGTCACTTAATTGGTTAAATGGTTGAATTGGAAGGTAAGACTAAGTCTGTGACAGGAAGGGAGCTCTGTCCCCTCTACCACATAACTTCACCGCTACTTTTAGCATTTCATTCCATGTCCTCGTTTGTTCTCTATTTGATGCTGGTGTGAATCTCTCATGCTCATGAAATAATAAATTCCCTGAATTCAAAGAACTTGCTTTCTATTTCTAGATTCCTATGAGCACCATATATTTGGTAAATTCTTGCTTTGCTCGTGTCACAGACTTAAAAGGGGAGGGCCTCTGATTGCTAAAGCCATTGAACCTTGGAGAACAACTGTTGTAAGACTCTTGTTAAGTCTCTTCTTTATTTTCAGGGCATCCTGATTCTTTTGAAAACAGCCAGTGTTACATGCTCTTATTTCAGGATTCTATCAGTGTACCCTCTATTTTCTATCATTTGGGAAGTTGGTTGTCTTTAGCAGATTTTACATTTATGTTTTCACTGGCTGAGGTACTCAATAGGATGTAATGGCATCTCTTTAAAATTCCAGTTACGCCATTTTGGAGGCAGTCAAACACCAACAAAGCAAGGGGCGTGGTTATCTAGCGAGCTGAATTCTTATGGCTGGATTGATATTATTACAAGGATATGTTGCTCCCTGGTGTGCACACAACAAGGCTGAGAGAAAGAATGTTAATCCTTTCCTGGAAGTGGGTGTTTTTTTTTTTTTTTTTCCATCAAGAAGAGAAATGAGTATTATAGAGGGGAGAGTAAAGTGTTAGAAGAGTATATTTTTTGTTCAAAGACATTAAAAATGACCTACAAGACATACACGCTTCTAGATTTGATTCCAGATTTACATTTGTACCTTCTCATCCTTGGCCTTGGGCCTTGCAGAAAGACTTATGATTCCAAAAGAGAGCAATTTCCTCTGATTCATTTAGGGTTATGGTTAAATTTATTGGGGGAAGTTTATGTTTTATTTACCAGGGAGCAGTTTGATTTCCTTGGTCTAGACAATTCTCAAGGGAACACAAAATCTTAGAAGCCAAAATCAAAATCAGTAGCCTATAAAATTCATGGAAAATGTTTTTTACATTCACCTTCAATCCTTTTAACCATTAATTACTTTTCTTCAAGCTTTGTTCACATATAGACCAATGTAAGAATGTGGTTATAAGCTCACATACATTTCACAGTTCTCTCTGTTTGCTTTATATTCTACCACAAATATTTTTATGATGAATTGTTTCTTCATAATTTTAATTTTTAGTAGCTGATAAAAATCCACTGAGTTATAGTGCCATAATTTTCTTCATCATCTTTCTATGATCAGATTTTAAGGGCATTTTGCTTACAATTAATGCCACAATAAATAACTCCACACCCTCCTTCCTTCTTGCCTGCCTGCCTTCCTTTCTTCCATTCTTCCCTCCTTCCTTCCTTCTTTCTTTTTTGTTAAAATATTTCTTTAAGATGAATTATTTACAGTGAGATTTCTGAACCAAGTAGCATGGATATTTCCCATGGTCTTGATACCCTTGTCAACTTACTTAGAGAAGAATTTCTAAATATTCAGACTTCCTGAATTTCCTCTATTTTCTATCCTCTATGCTGTAATGGAGCTGTTATACTTGCATTCTTAGTAATCACCATTACTAGGAATATCCACAAAGAGGCCCATCGGTCAGTTTTACTGCTACCACTGTAGTCTAACCACTGTGGGTTAATTGCTTCCCTGAATTATGCCAACAGTTGCCTAGCTTGTGCCCCATTGTTTTCACTCTTATCTTTCCAAAAATCTTCTCTTTATACATCTATTAAGGCACTGTGGTATAATAAATACATATTTAGTCTTTGTCCTCTCTTCCTTGCACACACAGCTCCTAAAACCCTTGACATCTCTGAATGATAAGAGTATCTTTTGTATGTCAGTGAGATGACTGGTTGCTGGGGGTTCCTAGACAGCTTCAAGGGGCTGGTCACCAGAGAGACCAAGGTTTGATTAGAGGGTTGAAACTTCCATTCCCATCCCCAGCCTCTGAGGATAAATCAATAGCCAATGATCAATATCATAGTTATGTAATGAAACCTTCATAAAAACCACTAAACAAAGGGGTTCAGAAATCTTGGGGTTTGTAAAAATATCAATGGGTTGTGAGGATGATGTGCCCAGAGAGATCATGGAGCCTCCCTGTCCCTTGCCCCATACCTTGACCTATGCATCATTTCTATCTGGCTGTTTCCAAGTTGTCCTTTATAATAAATTGGTAATAGTAAGTAAATAAATAATGGTTAGAAAAATGTTTTCTGAGTCCTTTTGGTGGGAACTTCTGATTTTATAGGCAAGTTAAACAGAGGTGTGGGTAACTGGGGACCTGATATGTGCAACTGGTGTCTGACATGAGGGTGGTATTATGGGACCAAGCCTTTTAAACTGTGGGATCTGCCCTCTTAGACTGGAGTGGCAGTCTGAATTGTCGCATCTTTGTATGGCTCCAGATAGTTAGTGTTAGAATTGAATTGAATCGTAAAACACCCTGTTGGTGTCAAAATTGATTGGTGTCAGGAGGAAAAAAAACTTCAAACACAAATCTAATAACTCTTAGCTACTTGAAACTTTCTCACTACATTTAGAATGAAATTGAAAGTCCTTTGTGTGCAAGGGATACATAGAGATCTGTAGGGGCACCTGTGCCCAGATGTTTATAGTAGCAATGTCCACAATAGCCAAACTATGGAAAGAGCCCAGATGTCCATCGACAGAAGAATGGAAAACAAAGATGTATATTTATATATAGTGGAATACTACTCAGCCATTAAAAAAGGAAATCTCACCATTTGCAACAATATGGATGGAACTAGAGGGTATAATGCTAAGGAAAATAAGCCAGAGAAAGACAATTATCATATGATTTCACTCATATGTGGAAATTAAGGAACAAAACAGGATCATAGAAGAAAGGAGGAAAAATAAAATAAAATCAGAGAGGGAGACAGACCATAAGAGACTCTTAAGTCTAGGGAAAAAAAATTGAGAGTTGCTGGGGGTGGGTGGATGGGAGGAATGGAGTAACCGGGTGATAGGCATTGAGGAGGACACATGATGTAATGAGTACTGGGTATTATATGCAACTGATGAATAAGGTGGCTAATTCTACAATGCTCTATAATTTCATGGTCCTATATCTCATTTGGATGTGCAGGGTTGTGAAATTCTGAGTGAAATATCTAGAATCAAAAAGAAAATTATAGGCATTGAAGGTAAACCAAAATACCACTTTTTGAGTTGTGCCCTCTTGTTTCTTTGTTTTTTTTTTCTTTGAGAAAGTATGTTTTTAGCTTTATTATGGGCATAACATTGGGGTAGACAGTAAGAAAGACACATAAAAGTGTCATAAATAACTTTTGCTTTTTAGGAACGTGTAACTCAATTGTGAAGACAACAGAATATACGTATTTGCATTTTCTTCCCCCACACGTATACACATACACATATAATGATGAGCTAAAATAATAACAAAAGTAGTAATAAAAATAACCAATAATTTTTGAAAGTTAGGTATATTAGGTACTTTACTAAATGTTTTACATTAATATAACTTATTTAATATTCATGATAATCATATGTGGTTGGTATTACAGTCCTCATCTTTAAGAGGATAAAATTCAGATTCATAATAGTAACTCACTCAAGAATATTGTAGTCAGGAAATCCTGTGTTTAAGATCATCATACTATTAAGTAACATTTTGGGTATAAAGTGTTGGATATATTTTGAAGGATTTTCACATTTTTAAAAGACAAAAGAGACAAGAAAAGGTAATTAAACTGAGAACATAGTGTGAACAAAGTTTGCCCATTGGAAATGTGAAATGAAATTCTTAGGTTAAAGTTCTTGGAATAGAAACTTCCAGATGCTACTAGGTCTGTGATTAGGGACCTCCTCACAGCTGGAGTGACTGAATACCTAAATTGTAGAATTGGTCCTGCTCAGATGAAGGAATCATATTGTTAGTTTCTTATTTACTTTTTGCTGCAAATTATGCTGGTATTTTACTTCCTAATGATGAATCATAAATACTCATCAGCCTCTAATTTATAGAGGATGACTTTCCCTTAATCTTTCCTTTCCTCCCACTTATTCTACATTAATTGCTAACCTAATGTATACCAGATCACTTGCTAGACACCATGAAGAAACTCTTGAGGTACACTTGGAAAATTATATAGCCTTGACCAAAACAGACACATTTGTATTGACTTGAGACATGTTACTGTTTGTTACTGATATGACTGCTAACTTCACAGGAGGGATAAAAATTAAAAATCCCATCACCACAAGTATGGCTGATTCTTATCCTCATGATGTTAACATGGCAATTCTAGGGACCACAGCTTTTTCAAAGAGAGACTTATACCAGTAGCATATTGTGATAGCCTCATGACAAGGCAAATCTAAAGTTGATCTGGATGATGCCCTTTTATGTTTTAGTGAAATTTTACCCACTTGAGACAGCTTCAGCTATTTCATTGCTTGTTTCTGGTTTGCCTATTTGTGTCATAGAGTAGATATTATTATTATTATTATCCATAAGGTAGATATTACCATTCACATGTCATAGATGAGGAAATTGAGGTTTGAGAGAAGATAGCTGAATGGATAAGACCACTCAGCTAACAAACTACTGTATAACATAGAACATATGTAATGTGGGAATGAAGTTTTCAGAAGCTTTTAGATGCGTATTGAAAAGCTTACAGTGTTCATTGGTAGACTAACACGGTGTTAAATGGCAAAATCACACAGAATTAGTTAAGGCTCTAGATAGACTGGTGGTCAGTAGGAGACAAAGGATTCCATGGGTCCACATTCAGATTATTGATACACAGACTTCTCATGTGTAATACACAGGGATTCCTATGCAGTCTCTGAACAGTTCAGCAAGATGATTTTGGTTGGCATAATGAAGAATTCCATCTATAACATGAATGCTAGTTCTGGTGCCAAAACTCGCCAACGATATATACAATTATCATACAGGAGTTTCAGAATAACATAATTGAGTAAATAAGTCCACTGAGACTTATGGACCTCATCATGGACATGAAGAATGTCATTTTCACATCTCCTGTTAGAAAACTAGAGGAAATCTAGCACCACACTCACTAAATGTCTCAGTCGTGATGTACTTTGATATCTCTTTCCAGAAAAAAAAAATCTATTGAGCTTACTCTAGCAAAAGGTAACCAGTGTAAGATTTACATGCCAGAGTGCTCATTCTCATTCTGAAAAGAAATATACGTACACTTCAGCTTCTACTAAGCCAGGCTTGAGCACCATAATGTTTGTTCTAACTGGTCAGGGCAATTTTGTAGCCCATAAAGTTCCCTGTGGCCACTCTGGCTTCTCCATTTTATTTTGTGATATCAAATGGGTCATGGCAACTGAGGGAAGGAGGGGATTGAAATCTCCACAGCAACATATGGACCCCCATCAAATTATTAGGAATTGAGAAGATTTTCTAGAAGATTTAAAGGTGTGGTAGTAAACTTGTTTAGAGATACTTTGTAGAGGAGTGAAAAGCAAAGGATCCAGTGGAAGCAAAATCAGTTCATGTGTACACTGGCAAGAATTACATAAGTTTCAGTGTTTGGAATTGTCAGACTGAATGAAATTGGTTAAAACTAATTGGAATATTTTGATGAAATTTCTTGGTGTTTGATTTGTGTGCTTTAGAACTGATGGAGTTTGGAATAAAATTGAATCTCAAAGGGATGTGTTAATAGGTGCAGAACCGCATGAGGCTGATGGAAATAGATTGCCAAAAATCACTTCAGAAACGCATTGGCAGCTTTCCTGTGGCATACTTTGATAGCCTCATAAAAGCACACATTGTCCAATAAATAGTAAAAGGGGGGAAATGCATGAGTTCAATGTTACTGGATATCAACTTGCATATTCATGGTGCAATTCTCATGTCAGGACTCTTGTTTTCCTGAGAAGAATGTAAGAGAGGTGACCAAGGTACATCTGTGAGCCAGAGACATGGGTCCTGTGAAGAGGCTAAATTAGTCTTTTTTTTTTTTTTTTCAGTTTTTCTTCATACATTTATTTCTAATATAATCCTAATACTTCTTTTTTAATTTTTTTTCAGTGATCCAAAATTCATTCTTTATGCACCACACCCAGTGCTCTATGCAATATGTGCCCTCCTTAATACACACCACTGGGCTCACCCAACCCACCCCCCCACCCCCTCTCCAAAGTTAGTCTTTTTATATTACTCTTAATCCTACAGAAGGAAAATATAAGCACATCAATAGTCATGGAGACATTAATCAAATCTTGTGTTGAACATGGCTAAAAATCCAGTGATTTCCTCCACAAATACTTACTAAAACTTTCTAGAGGCAGGTACTATGTTAATGATAGGGCACACATGAACAAAACCTGGCAAGTCCCTTAGCTCCAACCCAGTGGTAGGAGTCAAACATCAATCATATTGGCACATAAGTGAATTGAAAATCAGGAGAGGAACATTTGAATGGGGGACATTATAGGCATGGTGTTAATCTTGTTAATAGGTCAGAGAAGCCTTCTTTGAAAAGAAGATGCTTCAGCTGAGATTTGAAAGGTAAGCAGAAGATACCAGATGGGCAAGGAGGAAGAGCATTTCCAAGGAAAGGGAGCATCATGTACAAAGGCCATATGTCTATACAGAAATAGCATGGAGAGAATGAGGAACATAATGAAGTCCATATGTCTGGAGAGAGGGAGAGAGGGAGAGAAAGTAAGTGTGGGCATGTATAATATGAAGTAGGTACTATATGGTGGCACAGGCATGGGCATGGAATATGAAGGGGCTAGACAGGTAAACAGGGACCAGACCATCAATGACCTTAAGAATTTGGTCCTTATCATGAGAACAATGAGAAAGCATTGAGATGTATTAAGTGGTTAGGTGCCTTGATACCTGTCTTCTTCTCAATCTCTCTCTCTCTCTTTCTCATTTAAAGCCTGCTTCTTGTGTTTGGCTTTCCTAGGATTTAGCTGGGCTAACTCTTGTGGGTACTTGAGGGTCATAGTAATGAAGAGAGAGCTTTGGTGCCCGTTCAATCTTATACAGCTGTGACTTTTGAAGAAGAGCCACTGTCAGAGTTGGAAGCTTGGTTTAAAGGAAACCTCTGGTACACATACACACCGTGCTCTTGGAGAAGCTACATTTCACTGCCATGAGCCACTGGATGTTGTCAGCAAATATTACCAGAGGTCATCAGGTTGCTACAAATTTGATGAGCTTATCATCTTGAATCTCCATATTTCTCACTGGTGACATGCTGGTGGAAATGATATTCTGCATGTCCAATAGGGACTCAAACAGCTTCTTACATTTCTACGTCACTCTGAAACTTGAGAACTTTGCCTTCTGTGGTTGTACACTCTGCCATTTAGCCAGACATCACTTGAATCTCTTCTCTAGGACCTGGATAAAATAACCTATAAGCCATGAGGGCCAATTTGTACCATTATCTTGGGCTGTATAACAATTACTGGGCATCCACATGTGCAGTTACAGATCCTACAATGCGGACCAACTTCTCACCTAAGATTTAGAAGACAGAGGACAGACTTGAACTTGTATCTTTGTTCATTACCTCTCATGACATTGAGTGACCTGCAAAAGAAGCTAAGGAGCCCTTCTTTAGACAGCTGCACAGACCCCTCGCTCAGAACCTGGAAATGATGCAATTGTAAATGGGATCGACTCCTTAATTTCTCTTTCTTCTCTCTTGCCCTTGGTGTATAGACATGCAACTGATTTCTGTGCGTTGATTTTATATCCTGACACTTTACTGTATTCCTGTATGAGTTCTAGCAGTTTTGGAGTGGAGTCTTTCGGGTTTTCTGCATAAAGTATCACACCATCAGCAGAGAGTGAGAGTTTGACTTCTTCTTTGCTGATTTGGATGTCTTTTATTTCTTTTTGTTGTCTGATTGCTGAGGCTAGGACTTCTAGTAATATGTTGACTAGCAGTGGTGATACTGGACCGCCGTGCTGTGTTCCTGACCTTTGGGGAAAAGCTGTCAGTTTTTCCCCATTGAGGATGACATTCACTGTGGGTTTTCATAGATGGCTTTGATGATATTGAGGTATGTACCCTCTATCCCCACACTGTGAAGAGTTTTGATCAAGAAAGGATGCTGTAGGGGCACCTGTGTGGCTCAGTGGGTTAAGGCCTCTGCCTTCGGCTCAGGTCATGATCCCAGGGTCCTGGGATCGAGTCCCGCATCAGGCTCTGCTCTGCAGGGAGCCTGCTTCCTCCTCTCTCTCTCTGCCTGCCTCTCTGCCTACTTTCGATCTCTGTCTGTCAAATAAATAAATAAAATAAAAAATCTTAAAAAAAAAAAAAGGATGCTGTACTTTGTCAAATGAATTTTCAGCATCTATTGAGAGTATCCTATGGTTCTTGTTCTTTCTTTTATTAATGTATTGTATCACATCGATTGATTTGCAGATATTGAACCAACCTTGCAGCCCAGGAATAAATCCCACTTGGTTGTGGTGAATAATCCTTTTAATGTACTGTTGGATCCCATTGGCTAGTATTTTGGTGAGAATTTTTGCATCTGTGTTCATCAAGGATATTGGTCTGTAATTCTCCTTCTTGATGGGGTTTTTGTTTGGCTTTGGGATCAAAGTAATGCTGGCTTCATAAAATGAGTTTGGAAGTTTTCCTTCAGTTTCTATTTTTTGGAACAGTTTTGGGAGAATAGGTATTAGCTCTTCTTTAAATGTTTGGTAAAATCCCCCTGGGAAGCCATCTGGCCCTGGGTTCTTGTTTGTTGGGAGATTTTTGATGACTGCTTCAATCTCCTTATTGGTTCTGGGTCTGTTCTGGTTTTCTATTTCTTCCTGGTTCAGTTTCGTAGTTTATATATCTCTAGGAATGCATTCATTTCTTCCAGATTGCCAAATTTGTTGCTCATAATATGCTTTTATAATTGTTTGTATTTCTTTGGTGTTGGTTGTGATCTCTCCTCTTTCATTCATGATTTTATTAATGTGGGTCCTTTCTCTTTTCTTTTTGATAAGTCTGGCCAGGGATTTATCAATCTTATTAATGCTTTCAAAGAACTAGCTCCTAGTTTCATTGATTTGTTCTACTGTTCTTTTGTTTTCTATTTCACTGATTTCTGTTTTGATTGTTATTATTTCTCTTCTCCTGTGGGGTTTAGGCTTTTTTTGCTGTTCTTTCTCCAGCTCCTTTAGGTGTAGGGTTAGGTTGTGTACTGAGACCTTTCTTGTTTCTTGTGAGAGGCTTGTATTGCTATATAATCTTTCCTCTCAGGACGGCCTTTACTGTGTCCCAAACATTTGGAACAGTTGTGTTTTAATTTTCATTTGTTTCCATGAATTTTTAAAATTCTCTTTAATTTCCTGGTTGACCTATTCATTCTTTAGTAGGACACACTTTAGTCTCCATGTATTTGAATTCTTTCCGACTTTCCTCTTGTGATTGAGTTCTAGTTTCAAAGCATTGTGGTCTGAAAATGTGCAGGGAATGATCCCAATCTTTTGGTACCAGTTGAGACATGATTTGTGACCCAGGATGTGATCTATTCTGGAGAATGTTCCATGTGCACTAGAGAAGAATGTGTATTCTGTTGCTTTGGGATGGAATGTTCTGAATATATCTGTGATGTCCATCTGGTTCAGTGTGTCATTTAAAGCTTTTATTTCCTTGTTGATCTTTTGCTTAGATGATCTGTCCATTTCAGTGAGGGGCGGATGTTGATGTCCTCTACTCTTATTGTATTGTTGTTAATGTATTTCTTTTGATTTTCTTATTAATTGGTTTATATAATTGGCTGCTTCCATGTTACGGCATAGATATTTAAAATTGTTAGATCTTCTTGTTGGACAGAAGTATGATATAGTGTCCTTCCTTGTCTCTTATTATGGTCTTTGGATTAAAATCTAATTTATCTGATATAAGGATTGCTACCCTAGCTTTATTTTGATGTCCATTAGCATGGTAAATTATTTTCCATCCACTCACTTTCAATCTGGGGGTGTCTTTGGGTCTAAAATGAGTTTCTTGTTGACAACATATTGAGGGGTCTTGTCTTTTTTAATCCATTTTAATACACTGTGTCTTTTGATTGGGGCATTTAGCCATTTACATTCAGGTTAACTATTGAAAGATATGAATTTAGTGCCTGTAGTGTATTGCCTTTAAGGTGAAAGTTGCTGTATATTATCTCTGTTCCCTTCTGGTCTGTTACTTTCAGGCTCTCTCTTTGCTTAGAGGACCCCTTTCAATATTTCCTGTAGGCTGATTTGGTGTTTGCAAATTCTTTTAATGTTTGTTTGTCCTGGAAGCTTTTTATTTCTCCTTCTATTTTCAATGACAGCCCAGCTGAATATAGTATTCTTGGCTGCATATTTTTCTCATTTAATGCTCTGAATATATCATGCCAGTCCATTCTGGTCTGCCAGGTCCCTGCAGATAGGTGTGTTTCCAGTATAATATTTCTATCAATGTATGTTGCAGACCTCTTTTCCCGAGCTGGTTTTAGGATTTTCTCTTTGTCACTGAGACTTGTAAGTTTTACTATTAAATGATGGGGTATGGAGCTAGTTTTATTGATTTTGGGGGGGCTTCTCTGTGCCTTCTGGATTTTGATGCTTGTTCCTTTTGCCAAATTAGGGAAATTCTCTGCTATAATTTGCTCCAATATACCTTCTGCCCCCTCGCTTTTTCTTCTTCTTCTGGGATCCCAATTATTCTATTATTGTTTCATCTTATGGATCTTATGGTATCACTTATCTCTCAAATTCTCAGTCGTGGTCCAGTAGTTATTTGTCTCTCTTTTGCTCAGCTTCTTCATTCTCCATCATTTGGTATTCTATACCACTAATTCTCTCTTCTGCCTCATTTATCCTAGCAGTAAGAGCCTCCATTTTTTATTGCACCTCATTAATAGCTTTTTTGATTTCAACTTGGTTAAGTTTTAATTCATTTATTTCTCCAGAAAAGGATTTTATTCCTCCAGAAATTGATTCTCTAATATCTTCCATGCTTTTTTGGAGCTCAGCTAGCACCTTGATAATCTTCATTCTGAACTCTAGTTCTGACATATTACTAACATCCATATTGATTATGTCCCTAGCCATCAGTACTGCCTCTTGTTCTTTTTTTTGAGGTGAATTTTTCTGCCTTGTCATTTTATCCATATAAGAATAGATGAATGAGAGAACAAAGTACTAAAAGGGTAGCAATGACTCCAGGAAAATATACACAGATCAAATCAGAAGAGACCCAAAACCAGGGAGAGTAGAGGAGGGAAGAAATATATATAGATATCTGGTAAATAGAACAGAGCCACACACTTGATTTTGGGTGTATTATGGTCTGTTAGAAGAAACTATCTCCCAAAATTTTAAAGAAAGAACAACTTATATATATATATATATATATATATATATATATATATATATACACACACACACACAAAAATAAGGGTAAACACAATGAAGGGATAGAATATGACTGTAGAGATGAAAATTGAAAAGATTCTAAAAATGGAATTGATAAGATAAGAAGTTGGTTAAAAAAAGAAAATAAAAAAAAGAAGAAATAATGTGATCAGACTGGAGACTAGAACAAAGCCATTTGTTAGATTTAGGGTATATTTTGATCTATTAGGAGAAATTGTATCCTGGGACACCTGGGTGGCTCAGTGGGTTAAGTGTCTCCCTTTGGCTTAGGTCATGATCTCAGGGTCTTGGGATCAAGCCCTACATTGGGCTCTCTGCTTGGCAGGGAGTCTGCTTCCCCCTCTTTCTCTGCCTACTTGTGATCTCTCTCTCTCTGTCAAATAAATACATAAAATCTTAAAAAAAAAGAAGAAGTTATATCCCAAAATTTTAAAGAAAAAGAAAACCTATATGTATACAAAAAATAAGGTTAAATACAGTGATAAAATATGACTATAACAATGAAAATTTAAAAAGATTTTTAAAAAGGTACTGACAAGATAAAATAGTTAAAATAGGAAAGAGGAAAAAAACAGGATAAGAAAAAAATAACATTAAAAAAACTTAATTTTGAAAGACTAAAAGATCATGGAAAAAACCTTGAATCTATGTGCTGTTTTTCCCTAGCTCTGGAGTTCTGTAATTCTCATTGGTTGGTGAACTTGGTTTTGGCTGGATGTGCTTGCTGATCTTCGGGGGGAGGGGCATGTTGCCATGATTTTCAAGTTTCTTTGCTTGAGGTGGATTTGCACCACCCTTGCCAGGCCTAGTAATCTGTGCAGTTTCAGTCTCGGGAGGTTTTGTTCCCTGAATGCTTTCTGTAGAGCTTTGGAGGACAGGAATGACGATGGAGGCTTCCTAATCTCTGGCCCAGAGCTGCTGAGAGTTCGGGGCCCCACTACTTAGTGTGGCCTTAGAGCAAAGCAATCAATTCCTCACATCTCCCTGGTCTTTGGCTGCACTCGGAGCTCTCCTGGCCTATGACCAAGTGTCTCTATCTCTGGCGCTCAGCCCCGTTCGGAGTCACCAAACCCAGCAGATTCTTGCCGTGCTCCCACACTGCTCCTCCTGGAGGAAGGAGGGGGTCTCCCTGGATCTGTTGCTTGTGGGGTCTCTGCTGGAAGAATACTGGCCCAAATGCAGCGGATCACGGTTTACGGTAACCCCGAACTGAGAGCCCTCTTCTTGACTCCATCTTTGCAGCCGGCTCCCCTGCTCCACTACCTGGGAGCTCTGCCACACTCAGACACCCCCAGGCTTTTTGTGACCCCACGGGTCCTGAGACCACACTGTCCCTGCGAGGGCTCCATCCCCTGGTTAGCCTCTGGAGTAACGTCCCTCAGTGGAGCAGCCTTCTGAAAGTTGATTTTGTGCCCCACTGCTCTGTCACTTGCCAGGAGCCAGCCCCTCCTGCCGTGGTCTATCTTCCCATTTGTTGCCTCAAAGTCACTTCTCCACGTGTCCTACCTTCCAGAAAGTGGTTGCTTTTCTGTTCCTACAATTGCTGCTCTTCTCTTCTATCTCCTGTTGAGTTTACAGGTGTTCAGAATGACTTGATAACTATCTTGGTGAACTCCTGGGACCTGATGGTATTAGGTCACCTACGACTCTGACATCTTGCTCCTCCCTTGTGCTTGGATTGCATCTTGAGAGTGAATTGATAGTTTTAGTGAATCACTGAATTCTACCTTTGAAAATAATGATGATACACTATATGTTAATTAATTCAATTTAAACAAAATAAAATAAAAAAAGTGTTCAGACTAGTAATTTTGTAGACTGCCCATCAACTTGGGGATGTCTGTTGTTTCATCATGATTGGACTCAGGTTATGTGTATTTGGCCAGAATAACAGAGAGGTGCTGCTGTCTTTGATGCATCTATCAGAAATAACATTATTTCTCAATATTTGCAATGTCTGATTGCTGGGCTTTCTACACTGTGGAGATTCAACATTTTCCTTGTAATTAATAAATAATTTGTGGTAGATACTTTGCAACTATGTAGATACACTCTTCCTTATCAAACTCTTTCCCACTAGTGTTAACATCCATCACTAGTTAATTTTTAAAATATTATTTTATTTATATGTTTATTTTATTTTATTTTGATTTTTAATAGACAATTTTTAGAGGAGTTTTAGGTTAGAGCAAAATTGAGTGGGAATTACAGAGATCTTATACATTCCTTGCCCCCACACATGCCAGACTCCCCTATTATCATGTCCCTACAGAGTGGTACATTAGTTATAACTGATAATGCTACATCAACACATCATAAACACCTAAAGTCCATAGTTTACATTAGCAATCACTCTTAATATTGTACATTCTATGGGTTTTGACAAATGTGTAATGACACACATACACTATTATAGAATAGTTTCATTGTCCTAAAAATCCCCTTTACTCCATCTATTTACCTCTCCTCTGAACCCTGGCAGCTACTGATCTTTTATATGTCTCCATAGTTTCACTTATTCTAGAATGTCGTATAGTTGGGATCATACAGTTTGTAGCCTTTTCAGATTGGCTTCTTTCACTTAGTAATATGCCTTTTAGTTTCCTCCATGTCTTTTTGTGGCTTGATAGATCTTTACTTTTTAGCACTGAATAACATTATATTGTCTGGATGTACTACAGTTTATTTTTCCATGATGATTTATTTTTAATTTTTATTTTCAGTTTGAAACATCAGAATAACAGTACACAACAAAAGTAGTACCAAGAAGTCCCAGAAACTGTTCACTAAAATTCCACAAATATCATCATGTTACATAGCAAAGTACAGTGACCAAAACCAGGGGATTATCAGATACAGTATTAAAAGTAATACAAACCTTGTGCAAATCTCACCCATATTCCCACTAATAACCTTTTCCTAGTCCATGTTGAATTTAGGATCACACAATGCCTTTAGTTGTCATGTCTTCTTAGTTTCTCCAATCTGTGACATTGTCTGAGTTTTTCTTTTTCTTTCATGACCTTACACTTTTGAAGAGTACTGTCCAGTTCTTTTTGTAGATATGATTTGTCTGATATTTCCTTATGATTAAATTCATCTTATGCATTTTTTGTCAAGAATTGTGCACAAATGGTAATATGACTTTCTCATTGCGTTGAACCAGGAGGCAAATGATGTCAATTTGTTTCCAGAATCTTAACTTTGATCACTTTGTTAAGGTGGTGATTGTCAGGTTTCTCCACTATATAGTAAATATTTTCTTTTTATAATTAATGAGTATCTTGCTGGGAAGTAATATAAGACTATATTGCTATCCTATTTCTTGCCATCTTTTCACATACTTATTTTTCATATTTTTAGATGATCCTGGTTGAAAATAATTGTTACTGTGGTACTTGCTACATGCTGATTTTCTATTTCCTTTACTTCTTCTACACTTATTAGTTGGATTGTTACTGTAGGAAAATGTTTTCCTCTCCTCTTTTCTTTATTTATGCCATTATTTATATCACTATGTACTTATGGATTTTTACTTTGTTCTAGGGACTATAATCCATTCTATCACTGTGTATTTAATCCCCCAAATGTCCCAGATTTGTCCATTTGGACTCCCATCAATTTGGCTTCTTGGCTTTTTTAATTGTCACTGTCATTTTTTTGAGCACTTTTTTACTTTTTCTCCCCACAAACTATTCCAGCCCCATCTTGTACTTTCCCTGCTCTGGACCCTTGAATCATTTCTATAAGGCTTGGAGAATGACATTTGGAAATCAAAAGTCTCTCACTAGTATAGGGCATCATTGTTCTAATCCTCTCAGTGGACAGACTTATATCTATGTCTTCATCTACCTGCATGTATATATTTAAAAATCATGAGTTTGTAGTGATTTGTCCAATTCAATTCAACACCACGGGATTCATGCTAGTCTCTTCCTTTTCCCTATTCATAACTTCTTTTTCCAGCAGTAAACCTGGCTTTCATTATCTATGATATATTAACTTATTTGCTTAATCCTAGAATATACATAAGCCATTTCAAAATTACCAACAATATCCTTGTGAAAAATGGACCTACTAACTAGAGTACAGTATTTGTTTATGGTTCTTTTTGTATTTATTCATAGACTACACAGTCAATACTTACTTTTTAATCATATTTAACTCATATTTTATAAAAATAAACTTACTAGCTAAAGTATTTCAGTATAGTTATTTTTGGTTTTAGCCTTAAAAATCCATAGTCAATATTTATTTTTCTTGAAATTGTATTAAATCTAAATTCAAGCCTCTGCCTGTTTTGGCTGCTGGTGAATTAAATCACAGTCATTACTGGAGATTTCCTTAACTCCAGGGTTGCCTAGAGGACGTAGGGATCTTAAGAAGAAAGAAAACCTCTGGGGAGGCTGCCCCAGTCTTTGGACCACATTCTAATGTCTGCTAATGTCCACTTTCCAAGCCACATTGTCCCTTGAAGTACACAACATTGTTTCCATGGACACAAGATACACTTTTCTGAGGCTAGGGATCCTAGTACCCATGATGTTGCTTCTCCAGTTGTACCATTCACCTCCAGAGGTTGTCCCATCTGTAAAATTCTCAGAAGTTCTTGTCTTCCCAGTCTTGAAGGTCTCTCTATTTTATCGTACTGTTTTGCCTAAGAGTAAAAAGTATGACTGCTGCTTCTTCTGAGTACAGATCATGAGGAGTGTGGTTAATTGTTCCACAAATGGATATTTATTCAGTCCCCTCTTTTTAGCCTCAGTTCACAGGACTAACTTTGGTCCTATGTCTAGGACTTCTGTAGTGTTATATCAGAATATTGTTCCCAGATTTCAGGGCAGCCATTTCCATACACATTCCAGGCTGTAGCTCCTTCAGTCTCGTGACATCCAGCACTATGCCATCTGCTTTCCAGCTTCCAGAAGATGGAAACCTCTTACCCTGGGATGAATCTGTTCCCATTTTCTTGTCCTGTGATAAATTCATTCTTAATTTTTCGGTTGTTGTTCTTACGGATTATGTTGTTTTATTCCTTTATGGTCATTCTGTTGAGAGCTGTCAAGCCAGTGGCTTCAGTCTAACATCTTGAGCCAGAATCTCAGCATATATATCCATACAATAACTTGGAATATTTTTAGGACGTTTCACTTGAAATCCTTTTGAGTTGTTTATGAGCCAAACAAGAAAAATGGCTACTTTACATTGTATTTGGATATTTGTAAACCAAAGTATCACTATCAACTATGATTGATAACTTTATTTGCTGAAGAACCATTGTTGTTTTTATAATAAAGTCTACCATCAAAGTCGATAAAGAAAAACAAAACAAAACAAAAAAATATGGCTTACAGTTAATTTCCTCCAAGTGTTCCAAAAAATTTAGAGCTTGTTGTAAGAAGTGTATAGGTTCACAAGGTGTATACATCATGGGCAAAAATACTCATCTGGCTGTATATATTCTGATGTGTTTGCTGCAAAATTATTTCTGATTATTCTGTAGTCTCCTCATTACAGATATCTATCCCTAGCAGAGAAACTTATCCCTATTTTTAGTATGAAATCCAAGCCTTATATCTAGGCCTGGTATATAAAGATAACCCTCTGATTTATTCTTTCCAAAGAATAGGACTTTTACGTTCTATTGGATAGAAAGGGAGAATTTATACAACTATAAGAAGTAAAGGTGGGAGTCTGAGTACTTAGCTACTTTATAAATAGACTCTTAACTGATCTTCCTTTTTTGGACTCACTTTCAAAGGTACTTGCTATAACTAATCCCTAAATCCTCTGAAGGTTCTAAGGAAGGAAAAGGTAACTTCTTGGTTTTACTCTGCTATTGGTCAAGGATTTAGCTTTTTCAGGTCTGCTATAAATATTAGCACTCATCCTTCTGGGGTGCCTGGGTGGCTCAGTGGGTTAAAGCCTCTGCCTTTGGCTCAGGTCATGATCTCAGGGTCCTGGGATCGAGCCCTGCATCGGGCTCTCTGCTCAGTGGGGAGCCTGCTTCCTTTCCTCCCTCTCTGCCTGCCTCTCTGCCTACTTGTGATCTCTGTCTGTCAAATAAATAATAAATAAGATCTTTATAAAAAAATATTATCACTCATCCTTCTTTCTAGCTTCCAAATATTGTTGCTATTATCCCATGTTATCTTTTCTTGCATATCCATGATTTGTTTTGTTTCATTGTTTTTCATCCATTTACAGTTTTTAGTAGGTTTCTTAGAGGGGGCAGAGGTAAAAACATGTTTAAGAGATCTTCAAAAGAGACATATCAGAGGCCTGAAGAAGGGTATAACTAGAAATAAGGGTCAGTCCCATAACAAAAAGCAAAACAGGGCTATCCACTAAGTCAACTTAATCTATTACATGCAAAAATATATATTATTAAAAGTATTTTGAAATGACATAGACACACAGCAGTTCATTAAGAGATATTATCAGGGGCGCCTGGGTGGCTCAGTGGGTTGAGGCCTCTGCTTTCAGCTCGGGTCATGATCTCGGGGTCCTGGGATCGAGCCCCGCGTTGGGCTTTCTGCTCAGCGGGGAGCCTGCTTCCTCCTCTCTCCCTGCCTGCCTCTCTGTCTGCTTGTGATCTCTCTCTGTCAAGTGAATGAATAAAATCTTAAAAAAAAAAGAGATATTATCATTTTTTATTTGATTGGATTTTTGCCAATAAAGTATAGCTTCCATGGACCTTATTTTTTTAGGTCATTATTTGTAGCTGGCCAATGGAGAGCCTATGTTTTGCTATTATTCTCCACATCCTTGCCTAAGCCCCAAATGTCTAGTCTGTTATGTTTTTTTTTTTTTTCCAGATAGATGTTTCTTTATCACATTCCATTGTTCCCTTCCTACAAGATCCTTCCAACGTTAAGAAACAGCTTATAAAATATTAACATGTGTCATGGATGGATCTAGAGGATATAATGCTAAGGGAAATAAGTCAGTCAGAGAAAGAAAAATATCATTTGATTTCCCTCATATGTGGGCTTTAAGAAACAAACCAACAGACAAAGGAAAAAAGAGACAAACTAACAGACCAGACCCCCAGACTCTTAAATACAGACAACAAAATGGTAGTTACCAGTGGGGAAGTAGGTGGGGGTATAGACAAAATAGTGAAGGGAATTAGCAGTACACTTACTATGATGAACACTGAATAATGTATAGAACTGATGAATCACTCTATTGTAGACCTGAATTTAGTCTGCTGTCTTTTAAGAATTATTTAAGAAACAATTTAATATTTAAGAAATTTAATATATAAGAAATATTACCCTTAATTCACAGCAGACACAAAGTTCTCCCATCATGTTGATCTCATTTCACTTGAAATCTTGCCCTGAAATCTTTACTTCATACATCATCATACATATCTTCATATAAATAAACTTCAAAACTTAGAAAAATCCTCACATTCTGGGATATATTTAAAGTTTATGTATAAGTAAAATGTCTAAGAGGACTAACAAAGTACCTGACACACAGAGGTGCTCGAAATGTAGTAGCTACTTGTATGTGTAAATGGTGTGTGTGTATGTGTGTGTGTGTGTGCATGCACAGGCATGTGCATGTTTGGAAGTTCGTAAGATTTGGACCTGGGTATCATCCTGCTTTCTCTTGATTATCTATATGTTATATTGTAATTACTTAGTATTTGATCACTGAATGGTTATGTTTTCTTACTCTTCTATCATTCCTCAGCTTGTGGCTACATCACTTCAATGTCTGCCCTATCTTCACATGGTCTTCTCCGCATCTGTGTTTTCTCTTCTGTCTCTTACAAAGTCAATTGTCATTAGATTTAGAGTCCATCCATGTAATACAGGATGATCTGATCCACTAATATGATAGCCAGGTACCTATCAGCTCATCTTGAAGAGAAGATTGCCAGTATGTCTGTTGGGTCTTCCTGGAAGCAGGCAGTGAGATGGAGGGAGGAATACACGTGGTTTATTAGAGCATAATGCTTATGGGAGATGAAAGGGAATGGAAACAGGACTGGCCTGGGAAGGTCTTCAGATTGTCATGTAGGTCTTACTTCTAAGAAATGAAGAGGCGATGGAAGCAGGACTGGGCAGGAAGAACCTCAGACCATGATGCAGACCTGACAAAGTCTCAGTCAGATCAGCAGGCACTCTGGAGCAAAGACTGCTCATTAATGAATGGGCAGGGATGATCAGACCTCATTGTTCCTGCTATACTTAGTCACTGGCTGGGAGCTGGCTAGGAAGAACATGGAAGTGGCTCAAAAGCTGAAACAAATCCTAACATATTACAGACAAAGGCTCTCATTTAACTACATTCTTTGTACTAAACAGCAAATTTTTCTTGAAGGAGGATTTTATTTTATTTATTTTTATTTTTTATTATTTTTTAAAGATTTTATTTATTTATTTGACAGAGAGACACATAGCAAGAGAGGGAACACAAGCAGGAGGACTGGGAAAGGGAGAAGCAGGCTTCCGTGCCAAGCAGGGAGCCCGATGTGAGGCTCGATCCCAGGACCCTAAGACCATGACCTGAGCGGAAGGCAGACACTTAACAATTGAGCCACCCAGGCACCCCTTGAAGGAGGATTTTAGAAATAAAGGAACAAGTACAGTGTTTAAGTTAAAAATTTACTCAATAGTGAAGCTTAAGATGAGAGAGTACAAGGAGAAAGGTTAAATGGGACAGTATGTCTGTGAGGTGTCTTATTGAAGAATACAATAATGGGAACCACCGCCATATATAACAGTGAAATATAAAGACAATTTGTTGATGTTTTATGGTAACAACAAAACATAAGAGCTAAAGGACAGTGAGTGAAACATTGCATTAGTCAAAAACTGAAGATTTTGATTTTAGATTTATCAGATTTGGAAACAGTAAAGTGAATGTATGCCACTGACTTGCTTGCTGATCATGAAACCAGCCAGGCTAGCCCACAAAGAAGTAAACACTGGAGGAAAGTGTGAATATTCAGGGAGTTGGTTGCAGAAACTTAGTGTAAGATATTTGAAAATCTGTGGTGACAAAGCTTCTGTTGATCATGAAACAGCTGAGAATTACATGTGTAAATTTGCTAAGATCCTATCTGATGAACACCTTAATCCTTCACAAATTTGCAAATGCCGATGAAATGGCTCTCTACTGGTGGTGTTTCTAGAAAAACCTAAGCAGTGGCGATGAGTGAACCCTGGCTGGTTTTGACCCTGGGTCCAGGGCAACTGTTTTTAGATGTGCCAATTCTATAAAAAGATTAGTGGGTAGTGATTGGAAAGAGCTAACCCCCATGATGTTTAACTGATGTATACAATTTATCTGTCATTACTGTGCAAACAGGAATATGTGCATGAGCACAGAAATACCTTCTGACTGATTCAAGGCTCCTCCACACCTATGCTTGAGTCCAAGGCACAACCCAGACTAGAAAAAACCTGGAGTTTTATTGTTCATGGACACTACCCCGCACATCCCTCTCTTAAACTTCTTGGGGAAAAATGTTTTCAGCATTTAATTTTTCTCTCATTGTTAAATCTGTTGATCAAGACTTTTTGGTCAAGAAATTTTACTTTCTATGGAGGGAAAATATATGCCCCCTACCCAAATTTTGTTTTATTTTTAAATTGTATACTTACTGACAATAACAGATACTTAGGAATCCCAGACATGCTTAAAGCGTCAAGTCTTAGGGATGTCATTCTTGCATTAGCTAATGCTTAGAACAGTGTTGATACAAAATGTAAATACTATCAACCTTGACAATGTAAACCCAAACTATAAAATTTATGAGTGGAAGTGGGGTGGGGGGCAAGGAAGTGAAGTGAAGGGAAGGGCAAGTTTACTAGTCAATTCATCTTAAAATTTGCTAAAGAGATAATGTCAATATTTGGTGAATAAAAGAAAGGAATAAAAAACAGTGTTTAAATTTTAAAGTTAGCCAGTAGCTAAACAAAAATAGTGACATAAGTGCATTGGGAAAAAGAAATTGGGATGGTGTGAATTGATACTATGTATCTGCAAATTGTTTGCTTGGAGTTAAATGTGCAATTATCAAAGAATCAAAGGTCCTGAAGAGCAATAATGAAATACATAAGTCCCCAGCTTATCCCCCTTCACTCCCAGGCTCCTCCCCAGAAGGATCTGCTTTTATCCTGTAGCAACTATACACACCCTTGTTGTTGTTGTTGTTGTTGTTTTATGGTGATCTTTATAATTCTAACTAAAATGATTTAAAAATTAAAACTAGAGGGCCCCTGGGCGGCTCAGTGGGTTAAAGTCTCTGCCTTCAGGTCATGATCTCAGGGTCCTGGGATCAAGGCCCACATTGGGCTCTCTGCTCGGTGGGGAGCCTGCTTCCCCCACCCTCTCTTTACCCGCCTCTCTATCTACTTGTGATCTCTGTCTGTCAAATAAGAAAAAAAATTAAAAATAGAAAAACTGGAAAACAATTTAATCTTTAGGGAGATACTAACACTAGTTTACATATGAACCATATTATCTAAGAGCATACCTATACATCCTTCATTTCATTTGGCCCTCAGGGAGATTTTGTGAATTTGGCAGCCCTTGGCATTATCAGATCATTTTAAGAGTGGGGAACCCAAACACAGAGAAGATGACTAATTGGTCCAATATCATATAGATCTGGACATGTAGATGTCATGGTCAGACCTAAATCATGTGTCTTCTAATCTTATCCTTATTTCTATGTATTAGTGTTTCCCAAATGGTGGTCTTTGAAGAACACTGGTCCAGGAAGACATTTTTATTGGCCAAAAACTTCTCTTTGGGTAAAGTTCCCGAGTAAAATTGAACACCCTGAGCTGTGTAGTATTCAGGACAAGTAGAACAGTAGAGCACTCTAGTTCCCTGTTTGAAGCTCTTCTGGTCTGCTCTACTTTTAACCTCTTGGGTCTTGCAAATATTCGGGATGAAGAGACGAGGTCTGACCTTCACTTTTCTAAGTATCACTCTGTCATTTTGGGGGCAGTTTTTGAGAGATGACTTTTGCAAAAGATAAATGTCCCTATAACATTCAGATTTACATTTCTAGGCTCTTATATCCTCTGGTATTTGTGCTGTGATGATTGTTCTCAAAAGGATATGTCCATTTGTGCAGATTTGTTGAGCTGGCGTTTCAGCTTTCTTTCACATGTTTTTGCAATTGGACTTTGATTGAGAATTTGTTCTTGGAGGTTAACTACAAATTCAGAATGCACTGTTTCTTGTCCACTTAAATCCCATCCCAACCCCGTTTTATATTCCTTAATGTTCATTTCAATGAAATCACATTGGTTTTCTCCACTGAGAGTGCCAGGTTAGAATTTTGAATAAGAAATGCTGTTTGCATTCCTCCTCAAGAAATTTCTTCCTTCATTTATATTGGGCTGTTGGTATATTAAAATAATCAATTATCCCCAATGGTTTGATGCACAGATTTTATTTTATTTTTTTGAGAAGCATTACAAGAGCAGATATTTGATGGATTTTTCATGCATTTGAGTCATTTTCAGAATGATAATTTTTATAAGTTAGCAAAGTAGGGAGGTAGAAAGTATCATGTGGTCAAGTGGGAGAGGGAGGAGTTTACTTATCACCCTGTTGTTTATAATCTTTGTGATGTCAAGCAAATTACTTACACAATCCAGATCTCAGTTTTCTTATTTGTAGAATGGAAATAATGGTTTTTATGTTACAGTTTTTTCTTTTTTAAAATTTTAATTTAATTTTAATTTACTTATGTTCAGTTAGCCATCTTATAGTACATTAGTTTTTGATGTAACATTCAATGATTCATTAGTTGAGTATAACACCCAGTGCTCATCACAACATGTGCACTACTTAGTACCCATCACCCAGCTACCCCATAATCCCACCCCCTTTCTGAAGGTTATTTTATAGTTTTGCTGTGAGGCTTGAAAAGGAAGAAAAAACACTCAGTACAGGAGTCTAACATATAAGTTGCACGCAATATATGATAGGTGCTATTTTTATAAACCTTCTTCATCTCAGGATCATGGTAAGTAAGTATCTAGCAAAATTTGTGGTAGACAAGAGATAGTCAAATAACATAATAATGAAGGGGTAATGGAACTATCCAATCTTATATGGAAACATACTGAACTACAATGGGATTCTACTTTGCTGACAGACTAGATCTTTCAGGGCACCTCACATGGATGTATTGCACGCTTTATAGAGGTAGGAACACTACAGGGTTGAGAGAATGCCATGTTACTCTGCCTCAGATTTTACTACTTCGAGTAAAGTGGTTGTTGGGTGATTACCTGCTTTTTCAAACTTTTTCCTCAGGTCCATGTAACTGTAACCATTGAGCTTGGTGGGATAATCAGGAAGATCAGCAAAAATCATTTTGCTGCTGTGAGTCTAACTTAGGAGTCATCTTTTACCTAAGTGTTGTTCCATTTACATTCCTTGCTAACCTTAAGGTCTTAGCTTTCACTCCAATTACAACACTGGGATTTGAGCCCTTACCTTCCATACTTGGCAGAATTCTTGACATCTTGCCTACATAAGTTTGTTCAGGGCCCCTCCTCAGAGTTCTTATTTCTCCACTGTTAGCCTGACTCCTGTTCTGAAAAAGACATATTATCTGGTGTAATAGTCATCACCTGACCTCAAGTATTCCCTGTGGATGTCTATATCCTGATTCCACTCATTGGACAGGTCTTTGTGAAGCATATATTCCAACAACTACTTGATTTGCAGCTATATTCAGGTAATTTATACACATATGTTGGCCAGGGGACCCTCTGCCCCCACCAAGATGGCACAGAAACTGGCCAGTTCCTTTGTGGAATTCCACTACATTCCCACTCCCTTCTATTTAAGTTGCCAATATCCCATCAAGTCTTTACTCAAAGGCTTTTGGAGTACTGACACACTGGAATTTTGTAGAGGGCTCTAAAATATCTAAAATTCTAAGAGAATGAAAACCTTCACAGATCCACATTAGGGTCTGAACCGTTTCAGCAGAAGATGGATGTGACTGTTACCCACCACTAATTCTTCTCCACTCCTTATTTCTTACTGCCCCATGCTCTATAGTGTCTGACACAGTGCTTCCAGGGGCCAGTGAGGCAGGTCTCCTGGGCTGGTGTTTTGGCATGACCACCATGTGCTGCGTTCTATTCAGGCTCTGTCTTACCAGGAGAGCTTTAATTTTAATTTCCAAGTGAAATACGGGACACTGTGGCAGAGATAAATTTCTTTTCCAGTGTCTGATATACAGTTGTCCCTTGGTTGCACGATAAATAGCACAGTTTTTGCTTTTAAGCTTGTTGTTATTGTTTCAATTAATCACTCTCTGAGAGATTCCTTTTTTTGCCCAGGCCTTGGAGAGCTCACAGGGGCTGGTATTTGGCAGACTTTTGAGATAAGGTGATTTAACCCATATACATTTCAAAAGTGAAATGAAGTTGAAGCCAAGAGTGGTTAAGGGCCTGCTTGAGGCTGGATAGCTCCTTCATGGCAGAGTCAGACAACACCTCATGTCTTCTGGCTGTTTTGGATCTTATTTGTAGATTAATGTGAGCCAGAGTCAATCTTTGTTTTTTCTATCCATTGAATGTCACATGCTGGGCTATTCTCAAGACTGAGAATTCAAGATTTATGAGGGTTGATGGGAAAATTAGTGAATTTATTATGAGAGTTATTTTACAGTAGGTTTAGCACGTTCCTGGTCTCTGCCCAGTCCATGATGGGGACTGAGGGAGTCTTGGAATCAGTGTCCAGTTGGAGCTCCAGCCCTGGAGAGTTTCCATACCAGAAGAAAGTAATCTGAATCTGGAATGACCTCTGTCTCTATCTCTCTCTTTTCTTTTTCTTCCTTCCTTCCTTCCTTCCTTCTTTCTTTCTTTTCTTTTTTTTTTTTTGTTGTTGTGTATTGAGGATGTGCTTTAGGCAGAGACTCCAACAATGCAGTTCAGAGATCCTGTAGAAAAGAGTCAAATCATTTGATATCATCGTTCCCCATGTTCAGATGCAAAACCTCTTCCCCACAGTGCACAGAGATTCCTTAGGGTCTTGGGAGGGAGATAGTGTCCCATTTGGGAGTAGTGCACCAACTTTCTCTTTTATGGACATCCTATTGGTTTCATTCTCTTCCTTTCCACATCTGTATATTACCAGACTCTGACACTCCTGCCTCCCCAGTCTCGCATTCGTCTCTCCCTGAACACTTCCATGACCTGACCATGTCAGGTTCTCAGGTCCTTTGAGCTGGCTGATTGCAGAAGCCTCTGAAATAATCCCTGGCCTTCGATGTCCTTTCCTCTCATCCCCTCTAAATACCACTCTGAATAACTACCAGTCTTGCAGTGTTGCTGCTGATTGGAAATGTTGTGTGATGGAGTGGGAATGTTGTGATTTGGAATTAGACTTACATTTGGCCTCCAGCTCTGTGACCTTCCAGCTAGTGTTTTGAGCCAAGCTATTTAATTTCTCTTAACTTTAGTTTACTTGTTTATGAAACAAGGATAAAAACCTTGACAAGTTGTTTTGAAGATTAAATGGGAGTAATACCTATGAAGTTCTTAGCTGCAGTAAGCATGTAAAACCATTGTCTTCTTTCTATTCTCATTCATACCTAATGTGGTGTCTTAGCTTGTGCCTCCCCTAGAAGCAGCCCCCAAAACAAGAATTAGAATTCAAGTAGTTTATTGGGCAAGTACTTCTAGAAAGCACTGTTCATCATGCAGAATGAGACAGAGAAGAGAGGAAGAGTTATAAAGGGTATTCTAATCTGCAGGTTGCTGCTATGGGCAACCGAGTTATAACACCCCTAGAAACTCTTTGACAAACTCTGTAGAATGTATCTCACCCCCGTCCCACTGAGGGTCAGTGAAGCTGGAGTCCACCAACTGGAATCCCTCATTGGTTAAGCATATCTCCTGGGAGATGACTTCCCTGTATTTCTAACCTGTGCTATGAGCTGGCCAAGCAAACCCCCTGCTGGGGAGCACACTTAGTCAGAGATGGGGAAGGGCAGTGTCTGTGTACACCCTCCGGGGAAGATCTAAGAATTTGTCCAGGGCTTTGACATTTCAGTCCACATTGCCTGACCCACAGCAGGTTATTGCTGGGCTGAAGAGAAATAAGACATCAATGCTAGGTTAGGGGGAGGTCCTCCCATAAGAAGGAAAATGCTGGGTCCCTCAGTCCCTCAACTTCTAGCTCTGTTGCCAGGCTGGTACACGTGTAAGCACGTGCCCGAGAGCACACACATACACACATGCACATAATGTTTGCAAGCCGGGAAGATCCTCTTTCAGCCTGTGCTTAGGGCTGCTTCTGGTCAGGGCCCTCCAGACCTGACCTCACTAGGGTGTGTACCTATCAGACAACCCCTTTCATCTTTCTATTCATGGTGAATCAATTTCTATCTTACTGATAGCATTAAAATGCCCAAGAGTGCTATAGCCAGTCAAGCCCCAAGACAGGTCACATTTATCATGCTTGTCTGCATCTTCTCTGTCTCCTCTCTACGACTTTCTCTGGCCCCCACTCAGTAAACCATTGCTCTCAGGACCTGGCTTATTGTTATATTACTTTGTTCCTCTGCCTCTCCTTTCATCTTGCAATTTCCAACATAATCTTTTTGTAATCTCTTTACTACAGATTTCCTATTTGTTTTCCCTGTTTCCATTCTAGCCAGACAATTCCTTTTCATACCTGACTAATCTCCCTTGATCCCTTTACTTCCCAACTTGTTTGCCTTCCGTACCAAGGCAAAGGTCCTGGTTCATTCCTCCTTAATAGGTGTAGTTGATTAACTGCAAGAATTCCACTTTTTTTTTTTCCTTTCGTGCCAGGCAACTCACTTTATTGCAGTTAGTTTGTATTGAGAGTATTCTGTGTCATTGAGAGTATACCGTGTGCCCAGCCCTGGCCGTGTGGAATCTATGGACATGTAAGATGCAAATGAGGCCTTGCAGAATGAAGAGTCTGGTTGATAAACAAAGTACTCAGTCATGAAACAGTTAAATAAATCCACATGTGTGTTAGAGATGTAAGGTGTGGAGTAGCCTGGGAACAGGGAACCGTTGGGATTGAAGGAAGCAGAAGAGGCTTTGAGGGAAAAAGCTATGCACCTGTGTTGGGGTTCCACAAGAACCATACTTAGGTTTGCTGGGTCCTAAAAAGGACTCACAGAACCCAGAAAAGCAGTTATACTCCTTTATTACAGTTACAGTGGAAGGATACATGTTAAAATGAGGGAAGGCAAAAGGCACACAGAAGAGTCCAAGAAAGGTGAAGTACAAGATTTCAGTTGTCTTCTCTCAAAGGACTGAGATGGACAGCACTCAATTCTCCCAGCAATGATGTGTGACAACATGTGTGGAATACTACCAGTCGGGTAAGATTATCCAAGGCTTGGAGTTCATGGTTTTTAGGTTTTCAGTTACCCAGACTCAGCCCAATTAGAAGTCAAATTGATACGATGCAGCTCAAAGTCCCAGGCCTACAAAAAGAGGCTTTCAGCCTAAGTCCCACTGTTAGCATAAACAGTGCGGTGTGGCCCAAGGCCTCAGGTATCCAAAGACACCATTATCAGGCAGGATATTCCAGGAGCTCAGAGGTGATCTTGCAGGAGAGAGTTAAAGGCAAATCCTGAAGACCTTGGGATTGTGAAGAGTTTGGGCCACCAGGCCTGTGATTTCACCCTTTACTGAACACTACCACTTCTTCCACACTAAACCATGCCATCAGTCTATAGGGTGGGAGAATGATGCAGCAAGGAAAGGCAACTGAAGCCATCAGACATTTAGTCTAAATCACGTTGTTTCTTAGGTAAGGCTAGAAAGGAAAAGTCACCTTTAAGGAGAAGCCTTCCCTGATGCCTTCCAGACAGGTGTGTTGCTTTCCTTCAAAAAATCCAATAGAATGTAAAAACAACTACCATTTCTTGAAAGCTTTGTAAGTATTAAGAACTGGACCAAGTGGTTTTCATACATTATCTCATTGTTATCTGTGATTGTGGGCATTTACATTTAAGTTGGGTCAAGATGGTACACTCTCTGAAGGTTGAATCTGTGACTTAGTCATCTTGATATCGTTAAAGCCTAACACAGTGCCTGGCACATAATAGATGTTCAAGAAGTATTGATAAAATAAATATATAAAGGAATTAATATTTTGTCCTGCGATGAGGTAAATAAGTGAGAAGCCAGGACTAGAACCCAGGTCCCCTCCTGTGCAATTCATCTGAGTAATATTGCAAACACCGTATAAAGAGGATGACAGTGTCCCAAAGCTGACATTTCCTAGAAAATGAACTATTTGTGGATAATGTTCCATTGGCTCATGCACAAACATATGATAATAGAATGAAACAAAATCATATGTCAACAGCTCTAGAAATAATATTACAAAATACCATTTATTAGTAATGCAATGACATGAATCTCCCCCAAAGATGCCATGTTGTTTCCTTTCTGTAGTGCCTTTGTTTACACAGCCCATAGTGCTCAGGGAGGTCTTCATGTGTCAACCCAGATTCCCCTAACACGCCACTAATTTGGGACTCAGCTTCAGGATTATCCATTAAATGGGGAGGGGGTCTTAACAAGGGTTCACCATCTCCCAAAGGATCCATAGGTGAAACTCAGGAGGTCCAGATATGGGTAAATTATGTCTCTATTCATTAACCTCTAACTGAGACTGGTCACTTGTTTTAATTATAAATGTAGTTAACAAATCCTACTGGTATTAGCAGTATTTGAGATTTTGTTACCAAAGGAAGCACAGATTTTTTTTAATGACATTATAGTTATTGCAAATATCTCAACATATTGACTATATTCTTCACTATTTGTTAGCTATAGTAGTTATTAGGCTCACTGTTTGATTTTCTAACTAAGAAAACATACATTTAAAATATTTGATTACTACATTTCAATATAATTGCCTTCCTTGTGATCCTACATATTTTATATTATGTATTAAAATATTACTTATATGTTATATATTTTAATTAATAAATAAACTTATTTTATAATATTAAACATATTCAGGTAAGTTTCTCCAGAAACATGAGACTGTGACTAAGGGTATCATAACCTATTTTGGGTCACAGTCTCGTGTGGTTCTATGATGTCCATGGATGTGTCTATCAAAGGTGTCCCTTAGTTTCCATAACATTCCATTAAATGTCTTCCTCCCCAACCAGACTGTGTATAATTCAGAGAAGAGAGGGAGTCCTGTTTGTTTGAGTGTTTCCAGCTTCCAGGACTGTGCCCAGGGCTTGGTGGGTGGTCAGTAACACTTCCTGAATACGCTGCTGAATTAGTGAATACATGAGTAAGAGGGTTTCAACAGGCATGTCTGGACTCAAACTTGTGAATGCAGTTTTTTTCTTCTTCTGAAGATTTTCTCTTGGGAAGGCTATACATTTGTTCTTTTTGGTCTTCCCTTACTCAGGCTATTTCTGCAGTCCCCCTTGGGTAGTTACATTCTTGGACAGATTCTGATGGCACTACTAAATAATTCAGTCCATAAAATTGAAATCAGACTGGATTGTGACCCACCCTGGTCATCAAGCTCTTTGTTCAAGCTCAGCACTGAGTGGCTTTTGACCATTTCAAATGGAAAAAATAAACTTTAAAAAACAAATCCATTTTTGAGTATGCAGATCTTGTTACTGCCACAGAAGCTCCTTAAAAGCACGTGTTTCTTTTTTTTTTTTTTAATTTTTTATTTATTTTCAGCGTAACAGTATTCATTGTTTTTTCACCACACCCAGTGCTCCATGCAATCTGTGCCCTCCCTAATACCCACCACCTGGTTCCCCCACCCTCCCACCCCGCCCCTTCAAAACCCTCAGGTTGTTTTTCAGAGTCCATAGTCTCTCATGGTTCACCTCCCCTTCCAATTTCCCTCAACTCCCTTCTCCTCTCCATCTACCCTTGTCCTCTATATTATTTGTTATGCTCCACCAATAAGTGAAACCATATGATACTTGACTTTCTCTGTTTGACTTATTTCACTCAGCATAATCTCTTCCAGTCCTGTCCATGTTGCTACAAAAGTTGGGTATTCGTCCTTTCTGATGGAGGCATAACACTCCATAGTGTATATGGACCACATCTTCCTTATCCATTCATCCGTTGAAGGGCATCTTGGTTCTTTCCACAGTTTGGCGACCGTGGCCATTGCTGCTATAAACATTGGGGTACAGATGGCCCTTCTTTTCACTACATCTGTATCTTTGGGGTAAATACCCAGCAGTGCAATTGCAGGGTCATAGGGAAGATCTATTTTTTTTTTTTAAAGATTTTATTTATTTATTTGACAGACAGATCACAAGTAGGCAGACAGGCAGGCAGAGAGAGAGAGGAGGAAGCAGGCTCCCTGCTGAGCAGAGAGCCCGATGCGGGGCTCGATCCCAGGACGCTGGGATCATGACCTGAGCCGAAGGCAGCGGCTTTAACCCACTGAGCCACCCAGGTGCCCCATGGGAAGATCTATTTTTAATTTCCTGAGGAATCTCCACACTGTTCTCCAAAGTGGCTGCACCAGTTTGCATTCCCACCAACAGTGTAAGAGGGTTCCCCTTTCTCCACATCCTCTCCAACACACGTTGTTTCCTGTCTTGCTAATTTTGGCCATTCTAACTGGTGTAAGGTGGTATCTCAATGTGGTTTTGATTTGAATCTCCCTGATGGCTAGTGATGATGAACATTTTTTCATGTGTCTGGTAGCCATTTGTATGTCTTCCTTGGAGAAGTGTCTGTTCATATCTTCTGCCCATTTTTTAATATGATTATCTGTTTTGTGTGTGTTGAGTTTGAGGAGTTCTTTATAGATCCTGGATATCAACCTTTTATCTGTACTGTCATTTGCAAATATCTTCTCCCAGTCCGTGGGTTGCCTCTTTGTTTTGATGACTGTTTCTTTTGAAAAGCACGTGTTTCAAACAACAACCTGAAAAGAATTCTGGAAGAGGGACACCCGAAATGTCCTGAGTCATGGCAACTTTATGGGAATGTTTGTAGTTTCTCAAAGGGACCACTTTAAGTTGGCCAAGAACTTGTCTAAGTTCTAACGTGTTGACTAAAAAGTGGCTCGATTTTCTGGCTCTCTATTTCTATCTTGCAGCAATATTGGAGAAGTTTCAGTGGTCCCTTAAGTTGTATTTAGGATTGGCAGTCAAAACCTCCCCAAATATAGTACAATTATATATGGCAGTGTCTCCTTCTTGAAATAAAAGTATTGAAGCCTAATATTTGGAATGAAACAACCTATTTGGCATTTTGCTGTTGTTGAGCACTTTTCCAAACCCCTTGATATAGAGTCAGACATTTACAAAATCATGAACTCCCCAAAGGGTGAATGCCGCACAGGCTCATTTTAGAGAGCCACTTTGCTAATTAGTATTCTTTTCTCACATCCCACACTGGATTAGATGCATCTATGGAGAATTACGAGAATCTGGAAGGATGTTCTTCCATTAATTCCACCTTCTTTTACATTCTTCTGGTGCTCCAAGAATGAAAGCCGCAGACAAATAGTTCTTGTAATGCTGCTTTTCCTCTCAGCCACAAAGGAAACAGACAATACAAACACCAGCAAGAAATAAAGGTCTCATGAAGGTTAACTGTGAGAAGAATTTCCCTCATTCTTCGCTGACCCTTGACAGATCAATTGTAAAGATCTGTCCATTGGAGATTATGAAAGATAAATAAAATATTGTAAAAACTGTTCCTTGCAAGCACTCTAGCTTTAAAGAATACAACATTGATTTATTTGGTTTCCAGTCCAATAAGCTGTGTGTTAATCATCTTTCACAGCAGATAATTCAAAGGAGAAAAAAGACATTATAAAGCAGAAAGTCTTTAGACAGTTTGAGATATCTCTAAATCTCATTTTTTTCATATTATCAGTTTTATTTTTTTTAATTTTTAATTTTTTTTCAGCGTAATAGTATTCATTGTTTTTGCACCACATGCAGTGCTTCATGCAATCCGTGCCCTCCCTAATACCCACCACCTGGTTCCCCCAACCTCCCACCCCCCGCCCCTTCAAAACCCTCAGGTTGTTTTTCAGAGTCCATAGTCTCTCATGGTTCACCTCCCCTTCCAATTTCCCTCAACTCCCTTCTCCTCTCCATCTCCCCTTGTCTTCCATGTTACTTGTTGTGCTCCACAAATAAGTGAAACCATATGATAATTGACTCTCTCTGTTTGACTTATTTCACTCAGCATAATCTCTTCCAGTCCTGTCCATGTTGCTACAAAAGTTGGGTATTCATCCTTTCTGATGGAGGCATAATACTCCATAGTGTATATGGACCACATCTTCTTTATCCATTCTTCTGTTGAAGGGCATCTTGGTTCTTTCCACAGTTTGGCGACCGTGGCCATTGCTTCTATAAACATTGGGGTAGAGATGGCCCTTCTTTTCACTCCATCTGTATCTTTGGGGTAAATACCCAGTAGTGCAATTGCAGGGTCATAGGGAAGCTCTATTTTTAATTTCTTGAGGAATCTCCACACTGTTCTCCAAAGTGGCTGCACCAACTTGCATTATTTTATACACACACACACACACACACACACACACATGATATTGAGTTGCATATGTATTAATTTGGATTCTCTTATTTATATAATGAGTCGACAAGCTGATAGGTCCTGGGGGCCACCAGAATCCAGGTCTGTTAATTATCTAACATAATTACTGCAAGAAGCATCTGTGCCTTTTTCCCTGCTCACACCAGTAGAAAGATGTATTTACACAGTAGGTAGGGAGTATCGTTACTTTAAAAAACATATAATGTTTAAATATTTCTTCTTGTCAACTATTAAGTTAATTAAAAAGTAATATTCAATGGTTTAATTTTCTCCATTTTTTAATGTTCAACTCAACAACCTAATAGTCACATGCTAACTATGTGCCACATACAGTTCTAGATGCAGAGGATACAATTTAAGAATTATTTGGGTCCTTGCTTTTGTGTGGATCACAGTAGAATGGGGGAAAACTAAGTATAATTGAATAATTGCTGTAATTGAGGTGTAAAAAGTTCTATATGGTGAAAGATAAGGAAGTCTGCTTTATTCTGATAATTATATTCTCCTTCTCTCCTATATTGTCACCATCTCCCACTGTATGGACATCTTTCATCTTCTGAAAGAAGAACAAAACAAAGCAGCACTACCAGAAAGACTCCTTTCCTAAAGAATATGTGTTTTCACTGTCCTTTTTCCATCCCTGCCCAATCAGATTTGCAAATCTACACCCACTATTTCTTTGTACCCAGGTTTGGTAGATTCTGTAATGCCCAGATCCTCTTTTTAGGAAGGGGATACTTCCCCAGCTGCTGGAAGAGCTGTCAGCACACAGCCTTCAGCTACTTGCCCTTCAGGGCTGCTCAGCTGGACGCAGTTCATATCCCTTTTGGTTTGTTCGCCTTCACTGAACGATTGAAGCATGGTATAGAGGCCTGGCCATGATGATCCAATGTGGGACTGCTTTGAAGGGCCATCCTAGCTCCAGAGGTTCCTATGGTGGACACTGAGGCTGTTATATGGCCAGTGTCATATCTTGATTTATCCCTCTGTCCACTCCTACTTCCTTCTCCACAGAGCTGGATCACAAAGAAAAGCATTCTTTATACCAAATTCCCTCTGTGCCCTTTCAGAGAACCCATCCATGTAGCCCATGACACCTGTATGCCCTGCGCCTCTCACAAAAACCCTGTACGATGAGCCTGGTAGTGAGGCCAATTAGAAAAATTGTTTTTATTTTTTCTGCTGGGTTATTTGTTGCTCAAGAGAAGAGGCCATTTTTTAAAAACTTTTACTACATGTGGTACCAGGAGCAGCAGTATAGATATGTTGTAAATATTAGTTAAATGAATACATATTAGAAACCCTCTCATTATTTATATGTTCAGTTAATTCTAGAAGACCAATATTGTTGGCTCAGAGAGATGCAAAAGAAAGTAGAAAGTTGGCCAAATTTTTTTTTTAGAAACTTTATATACATTAGAGTATAATACATTGGATAAAATATCTATAATACAAACTGCCTCAAGTCCATGAAGGGTTAAGCGGTAGAGAGCAAGCTGCAAACCAGAGATGCAGAGGTCCAGAGGAATCTAATAATATCTAGAAAGATAGAAGTAGTGACAGCCCAGGTGGACTTTGTTGGAGTTAAAACTTGGTGTGCAGAGGAAATGAGGAGGGTACTTTTGGTAAGCATGTAGCAGTAGTGCCTGGAGGTGGGGAAGTAGTAGGGCCGAGGCAGTGGGAGGAACAGTCAGAAGAAAATAATAGGATCAATTTGATCAATTAGAAAATTTCTTGTATGGAAAGTATGACAATAGTGAGGTACCATATAGGTATTTAATGAAATCATGCAACTGTAAAACTAACTCCAACATCTTGTGGCTTAAAACAAAAAAAGTTAAAAATAGAGCTACCCTATGACCCAGCAATTTCACGACTAGGGTATTTACCCAAAGGATACAAACATAGTGACCCGAAGGGGCACCTGATCACCAATGCTCATAGCAGCAATGTCCACAATAGCCAAACTATGGAAAAAGCTCAGATGTTCATCAACTGATGAATGGATAAAGAAGATGTGGGATATATTTATATATGTTATATATATATATATATAATCAATAATAATAACATATATAATATATATATTTTTTCAAATATTGCTCAGCCATCAAAAAAATGAAATCTTACACTTGCAACAACATGGATGAACTAGAGAGTATTATGCTGAGTGAAATAAGTCAATCAGAGAAAGACAATTATCATATGATTTCACTCGTGGAATTTAAGAAACAAAGCAGAGGATCATAGGGGAAGGAAGGGAAAAATAAAATAAGATGAAATCAGAGGGGGAGACAAACCATAAGAGACTCTTAACTCTAGGAAACAAACAAGATTGCTGGAGGGGAGGTTGGTGGAGGGATGGGGTAACTGGGTGATGGACATTAAGGAGGGCACGTGATGTAATGAGTACTGGGAGTTATATGCAACTGATGAATAATTGAACTCTACCTCTGAAACTAATAATACACTATATGTTAATTAATTGAATGAAAATGAAATTAAATTAAAAAAAGAAAACAATGACAAAAAGCAAAAAAAAAAAAACCCCACAAAAAACAACCACCATTTATTAGCTCAGTTTCTGTCATCAGGCACCTGGGCATCCGCTGGGGCCTGTGTTTTAAGGTTCTGACAGGCTCCAACCAGGTTATCCAGGGGGGCTGCCCTCACCTCAAGCTCCAAATGGGGGCAGATCCTACTTCCAAGCTCATTCATGTCATTTGTGACAAGATTCAGCTCCTTATGGGCTGTTGGCCTGAAGGTCTCCATCTCTTGCTGGCTGTTGACCAGAAGCTGCTCTCTGTTCTTTGCTCTCCATCAGAGCAAGCACTGGAGAAGACACACAGAAAGGGAAAGAATACCAGGAAGATGAAAAGATGAAAAGTCATAGTCTTCTGTAACCTAAACATGGAAGAGACATTCCATCATTTTTGCTGCATTCTGCTTGTTAGAAGTAAGTCACTAAATCCAGCCCAGAAAGAGGCAGGGATTGCACAAGGATGTGAGTTCTAGGAAGTGGGGATGCTTGTGAGCCAGGTGAAATACTGCCTGGCACATACTCAAATTCTACCATAGTAAGTTTCATGAAGAGAAGGTACGTCATCTTTAACCCATGCCTGTCTTTTTTTGTTCCTTTCCAAGAAACTGTTCAGCTTTTTCATATCTGAGTACCTTTACATATACTGATTCCCCCTCTTGGATACTCTTCTCTCTTCTTTACCTCGATAATTCCTACTTCTTCCTTACGTTTCAGTTGTTCATCACTTCCTCCAGGAAGCCCTCCCTAAATCCATAGGTACTATTAGTCTCTTTCTTCTCTATGCTCCCATTTCCCTTTGCAAATATAGTCACACAGCAACTTGTCACATTTCATTGAACTTATGTGTCTACATGTGTGTTTTTCCTTCTAGATTATTGTTTCCTTGATAGCAAAGATTAGGTTTTAATTATCTTTTGCACAGGTATTATTAGCTCAAAGTAAACTATGTAAATAGTATCTTTTTTATGGCTAGTCATTGAAGGTGGTTAATAATGACTATTTTTAATTTATATTATTATATATATTGTATTATTTATATTAACCGTTGAAGGTGGTCAATAATTACTATTTATTTATTTATGAAACACCTGCACCTGCCACTCACTCACTCTCAGAAAACACAAAGCAGGCTTTGTTTCTCCTATCTTCAAGATTTGGAAACTGAGGTTTAAAGAGATTGTTTAACTTTCCTGAGCTTCTTTCTTTTCAGCCCCCTTCTAGCTAATGGAGGTCATTAAACACAGTTCTGGTCAATGGCATGTAACTGCAAGTCTGCTGGTGGGGATTCCGGGAAAACTTTTGCTTTCCTGATTAAAAATGGGCCACCTCAACTGGAACACTCTATTGTTTTTAACTACCATTGTGTTTTCCCTGCTGTTTCTCTTAGGACCTGGAGGTAACTCCTGGAAGTTCAGCAGGCATCTTGTAACCACAAGTCTATAAGCATGAGGAGGCAAGCCAAGGGGACCAATCAAACAGAAGGAGTCTAGTGTCTTAATGATATCTGTGAATAGTTACATCAGTCTTATGTTGCCTTTTGTGGCAATGTTATGTGAAGAAGATTAATCTATTTGTATAAACCAACGTTAGTACAGGTTTTTCTGCTTTTTTCTAAAAATCAATTTCCGGCTAATACTTATGTTGTCAAAAGGTAGAGCTGAGATTCAAACCTAGCCTCCTCGACTCTAAATCCCGTATTATATCTGCTTTCCCATATCACATAGTCCTGACTCAAGTTTAATCAACATGGTCAGGAAAACAAAGACTAGGTGACACGGAAAAGAAGTAGTATATACTCTAAATTTAGGCAATCAGCTGTGCCCAGCCTGCTGAAGTTTTTCCATGGATGGATGAAGTTAATGGTGGTAGAATGATCAAACAAACCTTCACAAGTAGGGTGGGCTACAAGCTAATTCTCCACGAATGGGTAGAATTTTGATGCCCAGGGAGAGGAGGGCATAGAATAGTGCCACCTAAATGAGGGAAGAAAGGAGACTGTCATATCACTGGTAAAGGGAAATCACACAAACTCTTTCATCCTTCTCCCTTTACCTTTACAATGTGCTCATTTGTAGAGTGAACTTGAAATCCTTTCCTTAACTTTTGGCAAAGTGTTTGAGATGCCTTTACACCATTATCAGTAAAGGTCATCAAAGAGGGGCAGGTGGAAGAGGGAAGTGTCATTTGACAACCAACAGCACTGTGATGTCAGACAGTGGAGTCAACTCGAGATGGGTAGGTCGCCAGGAAGTTACTTTTTGCACTCTCATTAATGTCTCTGGTGTGCTTGACAAAGCTCTCCCATCCTTATACCAGGAGGCCACACTGCTGTCAGGAAAAGCCATGGCAGAGCTAATAGTTACCAGACAATGGTTTTGGCAAGCACTATGAGTAAGTGCCAGCATGTTGGGACACCTGGGGCGCTTTTGAAATTATTGCCTTAAATATTTCTGGTGTCTGAATCAGAATGGAAGAAATTTGGTGTTTAACAGAATCTTGGCTGGTTTCATGACTTTTTCCTCACAAATGTAAATTTCTTCTGAGTGTGCACTTGCAGGGATAGAGAATACTTTTTAAAAACTGAGTAAGTTTTTTCCTGTACAGATAAGAATGAGGTATCACTCTCTTTAGGTGGCCTTGCTCAAAAGATCTAATAAAATGAAGTACATTTAAGATCTTTCCACAAAAAATTTAAAACTCTATGTGTACATTGTATGCATGGATATTTAGAGAATACTTAAAGAATGTATACTCATCCATAATTTGTATAACAAAACAGCTCAGCTATAAGCAGTCTCCTGAATAGTGTTTAGAGCTAATTTTCCTGTGGTAAATTTTGTCTTGTTGTAAGTATTATTCAGGTTCTCCCTAAATGACTTTTATTTTATAATTCCATCTGTTAAAAAAAAAACAGCAGAATGAGAGTTTTATTTTTAGAGTAAGCTGTTTTGACCATTGAAATTAAAGCAAGCTTAGAAAACAACAAGGCTAGGACTGCATTAAAGAACAAGGAGCATCTGGAAGAAAACAGAGGGAAAAACCAAATAGATAAACTTGGGTGAGTGTCAAAATCTTGGACACGATAGAGCATGATGTCTATATTCTGCTTTTGTTTCCAAGCCTAGTCTTCATGAACTCAGGTTTATCTCCTGTGAAGATAAGAAGTATTTGGATTCTTTTTCTTTCTTTTTTTTTTTTTTTTTGATTTTTTTTTTTTTTGTTTTTTTTAATTTGAGAGAGAGAGGGAGAGAAAAAGCAGGAGCAGGGGAGAGGGGCGGAGGAGAGGGAGAAGCAGAGTCCCCGCTGAGCAAAAAGCCTGATGCAGGACACTGAGATCATGACCCAAAGGCAGATGCTTAACTGACTGAGTCACCCAGGTGCCCGTGGATTCTTTGTCTTTTAATGGAAAGAATAGTCCATTATGGAGCTTTTGTACTTTTGTATCTGAGGCTCAGAGCAACAGTTGGTCATGACCGTGCTTGGGAATCAATGACAGAAACAACCATAGTGCTTGTTAAAACTGCTAGAACCTGGGGCACCAAGGAGTTCCCAAGGATATCGTAAAAAATCTATGAAGCCCAGTGGCAGCCAGTGGGAAAACATGGAGGGCATCTCTTATTTGTTGAAAAGCTATGCCTGGGTATGCTGAGGACTCCAGAAGACCAAATGGTACAAATGGTCTCATTTGTACATGGAAGAATTGGTAGTTTTGAAAAGATATAAGCTGCCCAAGCAAAACATTGCTGAAAATGCAATGATGTCAATCAGAAATGACCTGGAGACTCTTCCTCTCTTAGAGATTCTTCCTCTCTATCTTCTCCAGCACACCCCAGGCGGCATTTGGAATGTCTTACTACTTGCTGTCATTGTTTGTACCTACTTGTTTTCCAAGATCACCTTACTCACCTGTTCCTGACATTTGTTACTATTAATCAGAACTCCACTCCCACCCACCCCCAAATAGCTCAATCCTCTCGCTCAGGCTGGGACTAACTCTGGAGGTAAGGTGTGGAATGTGCCAGGGAAACCCCACCAAATTCTTACACATTCTTGGATAGGTTCTTGAGTGAGCATAACATCTCAGAAGGAGAAATAGATAGAGTCAGAATCAATTAGAACAAATATTGGTATCAATTGGCATACTTAATGTCATAAGACAAAGGACCCTTGGTCCTTGACACTTGGCTCAGTCTACCTGGGAAATGCAGAAATCCATCCCGCCAGAGACGAAAGTGCAAAGAGTTGCAGAGAAGTAGTTGAATGAGGAATTCTTTTATTGTGTCTCATTACCTCCCCTGCCCCACATATAGCCTTAGCCTTGAAAGGAGACCGTATTTTACTGTTAATCTGATGGTTGCCCAGAAGTGTGCTCAGAACTCTGGCGGTATTGGTGCATGACCTTCCACCTGCCAAGGCTTTGGTATAAATTATTCAGATTCCTGTCTCATAAGTAGACTAATGCACCAATGCTAATTTACTCTTGGTCTATGACTATGCCAGGGTCAGGTTTAGGACAAAAAAACCTCCTTCTTTTTATTTAAAATCTCTTTCTTTAAAGTTTTATGGCCTGAGTCCTTTTGATTTTAGATCTATTTACAGTTCTTACATGTTTTCACGGACTGCATCACTTGTATACCTAAGCTGCCTCAGTGCACATGGTGTCTTCTGCTGGGAAAGTTTAGTTCCCCCCCACCACTTAGGGTGTTAAGCCAGTAGAAAAAGTTTGAGAGGGAAGGGAGGGCAGTGCCTACCTCTCCTTTTCTTTGTCTCTCACAAGACTTTTTTTTCTTTTTTCAACACTTCTGCCTCACATTCAAGGTTTTTTTTTGTTTTGTTTTTTTGTTTTTTTTTTCTGTTTCTCTCATAGAATGGCAAACCTTTAGAACTCAGGAAATGGCTAACTTTTCTGACATGAGAAATAGTGGGTTCAAATCTCAGTTGTGCCAAATACTGGCTGTGTGAGCTTGGACCTTATTTTGTGTTTGGATAGTCAATTCCAAGGGTGTGTACACCACCAAGAACTTCTCTGACACCATCTGGGTGACATATAATTTTACTCCATCTGGACACTGTCTACCTGGAGAGCTCATCCGATTCCACAGTTCAGAGGTGAGTCCTACAAGGCCACCATCCTCTTCAGACACCTGTCAGAAGTTCAGACTCCTGTCACCTATTCTTCTGAGTGACTGGCTACAGGTTGAAGGTTCTCATGACCCCATCCTTGGGTTTGATTAAATGTTAGAGCAGGTCACAGAACTCAAAGAAACATTTTGCCCACTAGATTGCCAGGTTATTATGAAAGGATATAACTCAGGAGCATCCAGATAAAAGATATATAGGGCAAGGTATGTGGGAAGGGACATGGAACTTCCATGCCCTTTCCAGGTACACCATTCTTCCTCTACCTCCAGGGTTCACCGAACTCAAAACTCTCAGAACTGTAGCCTCTTGGGGTTTTGTGGGGGCTTCATCACAAAGGCATCACTGATTAAATCATTGGCCATTGACAAATTGATTCAACCTCCAGTCCTGTTCCACGCCCCCCCCCCCCCCCAGGAGGATAAGAGTAGGACTGAAAGTTCCAAATCTCTAAAAATCTACTGGTGACCAGCCCCCATTTTTTTGGTGCTTTCCAGGCCACCTCATTAACATAACAAAAGAAACCTTAATGATTCTCATCACTTAGGAAATTCCAAAGGTTTTAGGAGCTCTGTGCCAGAAAAGAGGAGGTAGACCAAATACATATTTCTTAATATAAATCACAATATCATAGACATACAGGTTTCTTTATATGCAAAATTGGGATAATAAATGACTTCTCACTGGTGTGTGAGGAATACATGTGATAACATATGTGAGAGTTTTCTGTTAAGAGTAAAGCTCCTTACAAATGTAAGGATTTAATATTGTTATAATTGTTATTCATCATTGTATTCGTCACATAACTTTGCATTGGGCCTTATATCTCAATAAGTGCTCAATACATGTAGCTGAAATGAATAATAAACACTTGAAAATTAAGCCCAGGTTTAAGTGTTATAAATGTTGATTGTCAGTGACTGCCATGGAATGTTAAACTAGTGTGTGGTCTTGCAGACAAAAGAGGATTTAACAGCTCAGGAGACTGTGGGTCCTTCTGTAACACTCCCCAGGACGTCCCAGGCCACCAAGGCCATAGCAGCAAAAGCATGGATGACAGGGTTCAGAGCTGGAGACAAACCTTGCTCCACACTGTGTGTGTTGGATGTTCAGTCTGATGGCATGTTTCTACTAATCCAAACCCAGATTTTTTTTACAGATTTGTTCTTTGGAGTCAATGTGGCCCTCGGAGCCACTGGTTTGGTATGGTAAAAAGAACACAACTTTTGGAATTCAAATCCCAGCTCTGGCATGTGTTAGCTGTGGAATATTAGGCCCACTTGTCCTGCCTAAGCCTTAGTTTTCTGATCCGGAAAACAGATGAAGATAGCCTACTTCAGAGGCTGATGGGAGAATGGAGATAATATATACAAGGAACCTAGCCCATTTTCTGGCAGGCTGCTTGCACTTCATCAATAATGTTTATTTTCCTATGGATTTGAATAGATGGCTGCATGTTTTGCTCTGTTTCTATCTTCTTTAGTTTTATTTCAGTATTTTATGATTTTGTTTTATCTCCTTTGGCTAGAAGGTGATTCTCTATATTCAGCTGTGTTTCCAGATGCCCTGTGACCTCAATTCTCTGCTGGGTATGAGAAAAGTTATTGATTTTCCATTTGTTTAGCCTTTTTCTTGTTGTAAGGCTGGAAGTGATAACTTCCAATCTTTTTTTCTAAAAAAGCCCTTTATTGAGACATGATAATAAGCATACAAAAAGATGTACATATTTAATACATACAACTTGAGCTTGGAGATAACTATATACCATGAAATCATCACTACAACTAATGCCATAAACCTATCACCTCCAAAAATAAATTCATTCATTCATTCATTTCTCCCTCCCTCCCTTCCTTTCTTTCCTACTGGATTATTATTATTATTATTAGAACATTTAGTGTAAGATTTATCTTCTTAACAATTTTAAAGTATATGATACAGTGTTGTTAGCTACAGGCACTCTGCTGTAGAGTGGTTTCCAGGACCATTCAACCTGTATATCTAAAACTTTGTACCATTTTACCAACATCTCCCCATTCCTCCTTCCCCCATCCCTTGATAACCTCCATTTTACTTTCTACTTCTAGGATTTTGACTGTTGTAAGATGTCTCATATAAGTGGGATCATGTAGTATTTGTTCCGTGTCTGTTTTTTTTCTTCACTTAGCACAAAGTCCTCAAGATTCATCTGTGTTGTCACAAATGGCAGGATTTCCTTCATTTTTTTAAGGCTGAATAATATTACATTGTATCTACGTACCACCATTCTTTTGCCCTTTACTTACTGATGGATGTTTAGGTTATTTCCATGTCTTGGCTATTACGAATAATGCTGTAGTAAACATGGGTATACAGATATTTCTGAGATCCTGATTTCAATTCCTTTGACTGTATATCCAGAAGTGAGATTGTGGTTTCATATGGTAGTTCTGTTTTTAATTTTTTGAGGAAACTCCGTACTGTTTCCCATAGTGGCTGTACCAATTTACAGTCCCACCAATAGTTGTATAAATGTTCCTTGTCAACATCCCTTATCTCTCTCTCTCTCTCTCTCTCTGTGTGTGTGTATGTGTGTGTGTGTTTTGACAAAAGCTGTCCAGCTGGTACAAGGTGATATTTCATTGTGGTTTTGGCGCATTGGGATTTTGATCTTATGGTCTTCCCAAACTATGTATTGTAGATACTTTCATTCCCAGTGCATAAAAAAATGGTGCAGGAGTGCTAAGGGTGCTTTTAAGAGGCAAATAGATGATTAGCAGAGGAACTACGCTTCAGACTCTGGTCTTCATGGCTCCAGGGCCTATGTTCTTTCCACAGAACTACCACAAAGGCTGGACTCCATGAAGACTGTGTTTGTTAAACCCTAAACTATAACACTTATTTTACTAGCAACTTCACATGTATTAACCAACTAAATGCTCATAACAATCCTTGGTGTTAGGTAGTGTTGTTACACCTGATTTACTGATGAGGAATCTGAGGCACAGAAGGCTAACTCACTAGACAAAACTCCACAGCTAGTAACTGGCAGACGAGCATTCATATTCATATGATTTAGCTTCAATGCCCATGCTGTTAACTGCTACATTGTTATACAAGGTGTGACACGTAAGAGTGAGCCTACTGGGACCCTGAACAAGGACATAACATTTTCAACAATATCTCAGATAAACACACAGAACAGATATGGATAAAGTGTGGAGACAGGGGGTCAATTAATTTTGTTGGTAAACCTCACAAAAAGCCATACACCTGATGATTGAAAGGTAGATCACAAAAGATTATGCATGCCAAGAACTATGACCTTCCTGAAGAATTTTAGTCAGGGAAGAACATGAATTACTTTTGTAGATTTGAAAGTGATTTTTGGCATAGAAAAAAAGAGGTAAAACTAGGTCTTTGCAACAGTTCATGGTCGAATTTACTTGCATATGGTGGTCCAAGCATCTTCGCTTCCTTCCCCTGCTGACCCTCTGTCATTTCCAAAGGCTTCACTTTATTGAGCATACACTAGTAAAAAGAAGTCACTGTCATCCCATCAACTGGCCAAGGAAAGAGAAAATCATTCCAGTCTTAAATCTGAGTCACTGTTTTGACGGCTGTTATACAGAAAGCTGACATCCCTATTGAGTTATCTGCTTTGACACCTCGCTCACTAGTTTTTGAGACATTTTAATTATCTCAAGGATGCCATTAGAATGCATGAACAGAATCATAAGTTCTTCAAAATCCAGAATGCTCGTGTCGTGTATGTTATTCTCGACAATGTGAGTTACCTTATGTACTCGTTTCTGCATGTTGTTTAATGTCTTGGTGTTCTTAGTTCTCCCTGTGGTCATCCTTCCTCTTGATTACTCTGAGTCATTTGGTAATCTGCAAATCAGTCCTCTTAACTACTGGCACCTTCTTCCTGATTATTAGCGAAAGTGTTGAATGGCTATGTCTTCCTTTGCAAGGTTAGTGAGAATACATTTATTTCTAACTCTTAATCTTGCTTAAACTCAGGGCCTTTTTTCTTTTGCACAGTTTCCAACAACAGAATTTCCTCATAAGCTCTGGGTGAAGGACTAATCAGAAGTCATCTAGATTAGGAAATTATAAACCATCTCAGAAGGACAGGACTTTATATATGGTGTCTGAGGCATGGGAACACCATGAGTTCAGAATGGAATTGTTGGGGAACATTCGTAGGGACAGAGATCAGAGATGAAAATAAATGTTAATGTGAATAAATATGTTAGTACCTGTCATGTGATGAATGTGTGGAGAGACATTTTGATGGGCAGTTTGTTTGTATCAGATCGTTCAATTCTCTATAAAGACAATATTCATAACTTTAAATTTTAAATAAGAAAGCTAAGACCCAGGGAGATTGTATAATGTACCCAAGGTTAATAACATAAAAAGCTGGAATTTGAAACCAGACCTTTTGTAGCAAAGTCTATTTGTGAGCATAAATGAAATGGTGCCTGAAGGATGGAAACAGAAGACTTTTCTTTTTTTTTTTTAATTTTTTAAAAAGATTTTATTTCTTTATCTGAGAGTGAACAGAGGGAGGGGGAAGGGGAAGGGGAGAGGGAGGAGCAGACTCCCAGCTGAGCAGGGAGCCCCAGGCGGGGCTCTATCCCAGGACCCTGGAATCATGACTGGAGCCAAAGGCAGAGGCTTTAACCCACTGAGCCACCCAGGTGCCCCAGAAGAATTTTCTTGAATAAACAGGTTCATTATTGAAAGCCTACCTATTAGTTGCCTCAGGCATTTGCACTTATGAGACAGGCTATGCCTTACAATGGAAAGAAGAACACAGTTTACAGATTTTGATGTTGACATCTTACATGACTGAACAATAACACTGAAGAAACCCTTAAGACACACTTATTATTTTCATGTGCTGACAATGCTTACGATATCTAAGATATACCAGTCTTAGCCTCTTCTTATTCTGCTCATTGTTTTAAGGAATCTGAACTAGTTTGGATGGGTCAGCTGGAGTTCTCAATGTTTCAGTGCAGGAATGATTCTCTATGATTCTAGGGATCCCCTGATTCCATCCGGTTTTGAGAATGAACATTCAAATACTACCTTTGCTGTGATTGTTCAAACTAAGGTTTTCCATTTACACTTTTATTATGTTCTCAGACCTCACTTTATTAGTGTGGGCACAGTCATGTCTCTGGGTTCACCATTAGATGAGACATCTATGGAGGTAAATTTTTGTTAGTATCTGCCATGTGCTAGGCACATTACTAGACACTTCAAATATGTTATTTCATTTACTCATACAAAAATCCCAGAAAGATGTTGTTCTGACTTTTTCAGGTAAAGAAATTGTTACTTATAGCAGTTAAGTAACTTGTCAGTGGTCATATTGTTCTTTAGGGATGGGAGAAAGATTTGATCCTAGGTTTAGCTGACACTCTTATATTACACTTCTTGGTATGTTGCTTATTCCATAGTCTCTTATTACCTTCTAGAAGGACTATTATTTCATTCTTTTTTAAAATTTTCTTTCGTTCCTTTTGTCTTACTTTCTTTATCCCTCTCTCTCTTTCTTCCTCCCTTCCTCCCACCTTTCTTTCTTCTTTCTACTCTCTTTTCTTTCTCTCCTTCCCTCCTTTTTTGTCCTCTCTTTTTTCTTTTCTTTTTGTTAAATGAAAGATGCAAGAAAGACTGAGTCCTTTTGACAGAAACTTCTTGGATATTTTCACTTTTTTATTGTATTTTCAGGCACCCTTTCAAATGAATATGTGTTAAAATAGAAACTTGCACAAATGTCAGCTGATGCTATCTCTCTGTTTGCCATGACTTTCTGAAGGAAAATTAAATTTGATGAGGTTTTGTTTCATTGTTTTGGCCTGAGTTTTACAGATGTCACTTCAAAGGATTTTGCTCAGTTCTCAGAATGGCCTTGTCTGAGGCACAGGGCTGGGGAGGTTGACCTTGGAGACATACTGCCTATTTTTGAATCAGTGACTGCTAGAGCTGTGGGGGCTCTTAGAAATCACTTTTAATAAAATAAAATAAAGTAAAATAAAGAAATCACTTTTAGAAAAGGAGTCAGAGGCTCGGAAGATCAAGTCAGTTTCTTTACTTCTAAAATGGGGATATTAATAACACCTACCTAATAAATGGTTATGAGTATTAAATAAATTCCTCTTTGTGAAGTGTATAGAATTGTGACAAGCACACGATAACCACCATAGACTGTTTGAAAAATAAACATAATAATTTGTCCAAGGTCACAGGGTGAGAAAGGCACCATAGTTTTCTGAATAAAGATACCTGGGTTCCAGTTTCCCTGTATGACTTTGGGCAAATCCTCTAACCTCTTAGAATGGCAATTTCTCTCAATCTTGAAATCATGTCTGATGTCTTGACTTCATAGCATTTTTGTAAGAATTGAATGAGCCGACACAGGCCGAGTACACTGTCCCTGATAGGAGCCCAGCAGGTGAGAGCTAGCTTTAGACCCCATGTCAGGAGCAATAATCACAATCTCCTGACAAACTCAATGCTCTTTGTAAATCTTGAAATATTTCTATGATTACAAAGAACAGAGATTTCACGTCTATAATACAACTGTTTCTTTTAGGGTTTGGGGGTGGAATGTTTAATGTTCCTTAAGCCAACCCAAGAAAATCCACCTAACTTGAAAAAGAAACATATTCCAGACACTTTTCTTCCTGTTGGCATCATCATTGGTTAACACACTGTCTTTGGCTGAGCTCCATTTGTATTCTCTAAAAACCATAAGGGTAGGTAGGCTGAAGTCTCTGTTTTTATTTGGAAGAAGATATTCTAAGCATCATATTTCCTTATCTCTTCTTGTTTTGATTCTTCTGCTTTACCTCATTACGCCAGGAATCACACAATCTCAAATCTGATTCTAACCCAGACATAGCCAGTTGAATAACCTTGGGCTGAGCACTTGTCATTTTCTTTGACATGTGATAGCTTCTATTTACCTTATTTTGAAAAAAAAATTTATTTCCTTATTTATTGACTTTTAATTTTAGAAATAATTTCAATCTTAATTTTGATTTTCGTTTTAGATTTACAGAAAAATTATGAAGCAGAGTTTCTACATATCCTTCACCCATTCCCCTGATTATGAGCAACCTATATGATTATGGTACATTTGTTATAGTGAATAAATTAATACAGATATGTAATGGGTTACAAAAATTAAGTTGATTGCAGTGATTGTTTTCCACATATTGAATCAGTATATCCTTGGAATAAATCCCACTTGGACATCACACATACTTTTTTTCTCATACAGTTTTTGGATTCTGGAGCCACCTGGATTTTCCAGTTTTGTCTTTTACTGCTTGCCGATATGAACACTGATCTCATCAGGCAACCCTATTGTCTAGTATATGTGATCTTTTGTTCAAATCCTACCTTTCCTGTAGATCCTCTTTAATTTGTTCTCTCTCTTCCATCTAACGCTTCCTAATCTACTCCTCAATCTCTACCTCTTCTGTCTCCTTTAAGGGTTGTATCTCTATGCAGCTCTTGAACTGGCATAGCTGTGTAGATTTTCTGAAATAAGGTCTCTAATTTTTTTTGGTTTGTTTAATATCTCATTTTTATCACAGCAAGGATTTAAAGCATTTTCCTCAACTACACTGATTCAATAAGGTAAGAGCCAATTAAAGCCTAAGTGGATAATGACAGTGGGATGAAGAAAAAACTTAAGGTGGAAAAGATAAGATGAAGCCAGAGGTGAGGTTTTTGTATAATACGGTGATAAAATTCTCTATGTTTTTCTTATTTTTAAGAATTTATTGTACATTAAATTTCTGGTAAAAAGTCTTACAGTTTTCAAAGGAGCTTACCACATCTTATTTTGTTGTATGTTGGTATTTTAATTTTTTTTTTTTTTTTTGGTCAGGGTAGAAAGCCAAGATTCAAAGAGTAGAGGAAGTTGTGAATAATAGAACAAAGAAAGTAATCTCACTGTGTGAAAGTTCAGGGTCATTTCACATATATTCCATTTCACAATAGGATTATAGAAGCTTTGTGAGGAAGGGGCCGTGTTTTGCAGTTGCTTTGTTTTCTATATTTTGCTCACTTGAAATTAGGCACCTGTTATGGCCAACCACATGCACATTGATTTGAATGCTATCTCATTTTGCCCCCAAGTCTGTAAACAGTGTGGCAAGGTGGGTTAATGAGAATTTAATGTAGCAGAATAGGAAGACCCAAGCTTGTGTTTTGTTTCCTGTTGCTTTGAAGAAGTAGCTCTTCAGCCTTGGGGATATAAGACCAACTCATGCATTTTTACATTGATCTGATTCCCATAAAAGACAAAAATACTATCTTTAATTCTGAGACCTAAAATAGCTTATAGATCCTAGTTAAACATCCAGTGTCCCCATTAAGGAGAAAGTGTGAAGAAAGACAAGTGGACAGTGGTCTTAGTGTTGAAAGTAAGGGCTCCTCTGCTTGGTGGGTTAAGAGGAGATTAGGGGAGCTTTCCTGAGGCTGGAGAGAATAATTGGACCTTCAATTTCCTTAAATAAGTGAGGATTACCCTCAGTAGCACGCAGGGAGTGTCAGGTCTTAAAGATAGGAATTCAGGACACAGGCTGGGAGCCATAGAGTGTCTGTGGGAAGGGCTGGTGATTCCCTGGCTGGTTTGAATGGGGGAGAACCTACATTATGTGGCCACTTGGGTAACAGTCAAGACTGTGAGTGGTCTGAAGGAAAGCCTCCTTCCTAACTTTTGAGTAATCCTGAAAGCTTCTAGCTTGTTATAAGGTCATAAAAATCACCGATTAATGAAGGTAAGTGAGAGTTTGAAAGGACATAGTTTGATCTGCAAATATAGAGAAATAAGATTTTTCTTGCACCTTGGGTGTCAAGGAGCAATCTATGCCTATTACACCCTAAGTGCTATGTACACCAAGAACCACAGCTGTAAGAAATATGTTTTTGTCTCCTGAAGTAGGCAACATGGTATAGCTTTTCATACTTAGCTGTCCCTTGTAATAACCCAGATAATTTGTTCAAGATACAGAAGTATGGGCTCCATCTCAGTTATACTGAATCAGGATATTGGTGTTAGGACAGGACATGGATAACTGTAGTTTTTCTTTTTTGTCAGTCCTGCTCTTATCTGTGGACTGCTAGTTGAAAGATTCCTGGTCAGGTGATAAAACATGGGCTTTGAGTTCAGGCAAGTCAGGATTTAAATTAAAGCTCAGCCACTCAGACAAGTTACCTAAATTCTGTGAGTTACAGGATCTTATTTATACAATGAGAATTAAAAATATCTACCTTTCTTGCATTTAAATAGATTAAATGGGCTAATATATCTAGAGTTTTCACTTCAGTGCTTAGCATGTAGTAGACATTCAGTAAATATTTGTGCATCCCTCCACCCCATTAAGTTTTCTGCTTGATTTCAGGACATCATTCTATTTAGGTAGCCAAGGGTTCTTAGAAAGTCTGACTTAGTCCACCTCTTTGGTGTCTAATCTAAAAGCTCTCCTTCATCATAAACCTACCCATGGCTTCATCCACAATTGTTCTAGGTATTGACTGACAGGTCAGAACACTGAGAATGACACATTTAAAATGACTGTGTGCCCTAATCTTCACTCCCCTAGAAACTATCTTGGAGTTAGCACAACTGAAGATAATTAAAAGATTGCTTTTTCAGAGCTTGAATCTTTTCTGACAGACTTATATGAAAAAGTCTCCTTTGTGTTGTCCAGGAATGATATTGTAGACAGATGAACCATTAATAAGGTTTAGTCAGGAAGGAAATGTCTCTTTTGATTGTTTAATACTTGGTCCAGTGACAGCCAAAGGGTTGCTTCAGTTTTCAAGGCTATATGGGATGGTGGTTTTCAAAATGGAAAGAGTTTGGAGTTAGAGTTGGAAGATGTGAGCTTGAGTCTTTCCTTCCTTTCCTCCCTCCCTCCTCCTTTCCTTTCCTTCTTTTCTTTTCCTTCCTTCCTTCCTTCCCTCCTTCTCTCCTTCTTTCTTTTAACTATATGGATTTTGATAATGAAAGATACTGAATTTTGCATCTCTTTCTGTAAGATGGAAATGACAACCCCTGCCTAAATTATCTCTCAAGGGCTTTTTTGAAGATTAAATGAGATACATAAGGCCCCATTTTATAAATTATAAATTCTGATGAAAAAAATAAATATAGTGTTTATTTTTCATGTTCATGTCTTAGATGACTCTAGAATAAGAATGTATAACAGAAGGAAAGAGATTTTTTTCCCATTTATTAATTATTCATTCACACACTCATTTATCATTAAGCAAATATTGAGATGCTGTGATAGAATGTAGCCTACTAAACCCTTGCACTTGTATTATTTCAGTTAGTGTTTATATCAGCCGTGAAAGGTAGTTACTTCACTGAGAAATTTGAGATCCAAAAAAGAAGAATACTTAGACTAAGGTCACACAGCTAATGACAAGGTTGACATGGTAGCTTGGGTTTTTCTGACCATAAATAAGATCAGGCAGTACACAAGTTTGAAGATAAGTAATTTTTATAAAGTGTTAAAAACTTGAGGTGCTTTGGATGTCTCAGCAGCATCCCTTATTGAATAATAAGGTTTTTTTTTTCTCTCATCACTTCTGCAAATTTCCATCAGCTAAAATTAGATCTTTCTTAACCCTTGCCCTAAACCCATGAAGTCATGCAGACCTAGTTTAGACTTGTGCTTGACAAGATGGTAATTTAGATTCTTCTGTCAGTTACAGCCCACCCACCAGTCACCAAGTAGAACAAAATGTGGAGTGATCTGGTGAGGAGGGTGACAGAGACACCTATGATACTCAGGCATTCTGCTAATGATTCCATCAGTTTCTGTCACTCTCAGAATGGCAGGGGCAGAAGCATCTAGGTTTTTAAGGCAAAGATCACAGGATGATGGTGGTTTCCCACTGTGAATTCAGAATGACAGTTTAGTCCCCAACATGACATACTTAACTACAGAGCCCAGGTCACTCGTTCCATTCTCTTCTTTCTCTGGTCTCCTGGATGTCTCTTGGTGGGAAGAGGGGGGAGAAGGGTCTCTCATGAATCCATGTTAATCTAGGTTTTGACTCACAGTTAGAATATGTCTTCAATTGCCACTCTCACTACTTTCCTTGGGCCATCCCTCCTATCACCCTGCTTCTCTTCTTCTGAGCACTTACCTTCAGCAACTTCTGGGCTCTCAACTGTAACACTGTTGCAGCTTCTGTGTGGGGGCTACATGGTTCCTGCTTCCAAGGCTCTGCTTCCTTTTCATCTGCACTTAATGGATTGCTGGGTGAGTCCATTGATCCAAGACTCCATTGATTTTGTATCTTATTAGAGAGCCATGATGAGGTTCTTGGAATTATCATGGGATGGAGGAAAGTAAAATAAAACAATGGATTCTATCATTTAATTTTGTCCCATAGATTACACCTGCTGAGAAGGGTTCCTTGGCCTTGCTGCTTAGGTTTTGTCACCCTTTGGTTTATAGGCAGCCTTTTGTTAAAACCAGCCACAGAGGCTTGTTTGTGATTGCTTCAAGAAACATTCTCCACATTGCACCAGAAGCATTATTTTCTACTTTAAGTCTTAAGTTCCAATATGGATTTCTGTTTCTGATGTGTCAAACTACTTCTTCCTTTCTCTTGAAATTTTACACGATGACAATAAATAATACTAAGCAGTTTGGACCTTGAAAATATACCAACTCATGCTGTTTTATTTAGGAGGTTACATTTGGGGTCATCAGGTGAGATAGAGTAAGTATCTTTGAACTACCAATAATTGGTGCAGGAAGTGAAGTAGACCTTTGGGACTAGAATGTAAGCTCTATGAAGGCACGGATTACTTTCTGTTCATGCTTGAATTTCCAGTCTAAAACAGTGATCAATAAGTGTCGGTTGAATGAATGTTGAATAAATGGTGAATCACTAAAGGGGAGAGGGAGAGTATTTATTGTCTTAGGGATCAAAGAGGGAAGTATGAGAAGCAGGACATCAGTCCTTGGGGTGATTTGGAACATAAGAGGGAGACAGATGAATTGCCCTTGTTCTCACGGAGACAAGCAAGGATGAGCTCAACCACTTTCAGCTGAGTGCAGTGACAGAGAGAATAACAGTGGCAGCTCCCATGTGGTGGAGCCCCAGATTCCCATGGACAAATCTTTATTTACTCTTGCCTTCCTAGGAAATGGTAAGAAGGCATGGGATTGACTTTTTGGAGTGGAATAAAGTAGTATTACACCTGTCTCTGCATCTTAGTGGAGATATAATACTAGGTACATTGTGTGGCTGATGGTGGAATCCCTTCTAATCTTGTCCATCTGTCCTATGGATGAGTCCCACAGAAACATCCATGAGTACACGTGGATGTAGGCCTTGAGACCTTGAGCTGTGACATCAGATTCAAGACAATTCATCTCATGTAACCATGGCAGATGACGGCATTAAGAGAGAATGGCTTGCTCCCTGGAATGGTATACCTTGAAAGCAGTTTGTATGCAAGATAATGAATCAGAACCTATTATGTGTTCAATGAATTCTCCCACATGGTCCTTGCAGTCTTCAGTTGACTTCCCTGTAGTTGAACCATTTGCCATTCTATGTCAGAGTCCCATTCCTGAACATAGTTTAGATTTTCTTCCTCACCTAGAGACCTGATGGCATCCACTCAAATCACTGGATCTAAGAGGTCGTTGGGGTACAGCATTGAGGCTACAGTTCTCATGGCTCCACAGGTGGTATCCTCCATTGTATACTGTATGCAGTTACATGCTTCAGCCCATGTAGTGGTTCTATCTGTGAATTAAGAAAAAGTTGTGGCTTCTAACTTCTTCAGTGGAAGAGACAGAGGCTTAGGAGGGCTGGATGACTTGCTTAAGTTCGTGCAAATAATGTTTCCAAGGCAGGATCTGAACCCAGGTTTTTGGACTCAAATCCAGTGCTGCCTCATCTACTCAGGCTTCTCCTCATGATCAGAACTAAGCCTCACCAAAGCCATGAATATGACTGGATTATCTCTGGGTTTTGTTCTGACTCCCTGTAGCTCTTAACCCTCTTTCCAAGGCCCGAGTTCTAAGGTGTCCTTCCTGCTGAGTTACTTGGTCTTCCATGGGATGGAACAGAAAAATGATACGGGTTTTGGAACCTTTTGTGGTATAACAAAGGTCAGCTTCATGAATCTACAACCTGTGCAATAGCCTAAATCCTGTGCAGAGGTCCCTGTGTTTAGCTTCATGATCTGCAGTAAATTGGGTAGTTGATCCTTCTTTTAACCCTATGACTTCAGTTACATTTCTTTTTCTTTTTAAGCTTTTTTTTTTTTTAATGAGAGAGAGAGAGAGAGAGAGAGAGAGAGAGAGAATGGGCAGTGGGAAGGGGAAGAGGGAAAGAGAGAGAGAAGCAGACTCCCCGCTAAGCGGGAAGCCTGATGTGGGGCTCTATCCGAAGACACAGCTATCATGACCTGAGCCAAAAGCAGCTGCTTAGCTGACTGAGCCATCCAGGTGTCTCTTTGGTTACATTTCTTAACTTTTCTAAACCTCGGTTTTCATATCTGTAAATCATATCTGTAAATAATGTAGTTATGCATATCTTAAAGTCTTCTTGTGTGGAATAAATCAGAATAGCAAATTGACTAACAGCTTTTGTGCATGCATGGTCCTCAATAATTCTTAACTTCCTCACATCTAATCCAGAAGGGAAACCTGCTCATTAACATCTTACTTTGTTAACTTGGAAACGTTGGTTATATGCGTGTGGAGTTTGGTTTTGTGGTGGATAAGATAATTATTTTGATTTTGTTATTGCAAGAGTAGATTAAATAGGAAGTAAAAGGGCTCTTTTTTCACCCGAAGGCACTAGTTCAATCATTGTGTAGACTGGGTTAGCAGAATGATGAGGGAAGCACTGTATAGAAGCAAAGGCTAAGGAATCAGTCAATCCTCATTATTGCCAGGTCAGTACAAGGAGCACTCATGCTTCTCAGAGCAGCACTGAGCCCTCTCATTTGGAGTTGCTGGTCAAGGGTAAGGCGAGGGGTCAGCAAAAAATGTAAAGAATGCAAGAATTAAGGTTTAATGATATTTAAAAACTTTGTGTTTAGCACTGATCTAGCTGGTTCAAATATAATATTTATTTTAATCTTTCTAAAAATCTCACAAAATAGATAACATTAGTAGTATTTTATTATTGAGGAAACTAAGCTCACAGAGTATTTACAGTTCTAGAGAACGTCCTTGAATAGAAAGTGTTTGGAGTCCATATTCTTGAGGACATAGCTAGATGAGACAGTAAAAATTATCTCACCAGATATGGGTTTCATCTTGTGACATAAGTCTAGTTCTTTCATAAGGCTGTGTTAAGAAGTGTTCTAGGACTCCATCTGTGTGGACTGGGTGGGATAGAGTGTCTTGATCAATTAGCAATGTCTCCTTAGGGCTCTAGAAAAGTGGTGGTGGCTTGTAGGGCAGATGTCACCGTCTTTGACCTAGTCTCCCCACTTTACAGAAGACATCATGACTGATAATATAGTTACAGTTTATAGGCTAAACTACTGCCTAAGTCTGCTTTTAATCCTGAAGTCACTGATGTTTACAATAAGGTTGCTTTACCAAACAAACAACTAAAAGCAAAAGCAAAAACAAAAACAAAAACAAAAAGAAGGGCCATCTGTACCCCAATGTTTATAGCAGCAATGGCCACGGTCGCCAAACTGTGGAAAGAACCAAGATGCCCTTCAACGGATGAATGGATAAGGAAGATGTGGTCCATATACACTATGGAGTATTATGCCTCCATCAGAAAGGACGAATACCCAACTTTTGTAGCAACATGGACGGGACTGGAAGAGATTATGCTGAGTGAAATAAGTCAAGCAGAGAGAGTCAAGTATCATATGGTCTCACTTATTTGTGGAGCACAACAAGTAACATGGAAGACAAGGGGAGATGGAGAGGAGAAGGGAGTTGAGGGAAATTGGAAGGGGAGGTGAACCATGAGAGACTATGGACTCTGAAAAACAACCTGAGGGTTTTGAAGGGGCGGGGGGGTGGGAGGTTGGGGGAACCAGGTGGTGGGTATTAGGGAGGGCACGGATTGCATGGAGCACTGGGTGTGGTGCAAAAACAATGAATACTGTTATGCTGAAAAGAAATAAAAAATTAAAAAACAAAACAAAACAAAACAAAAACAGAACTCCAAAAGAAATGAATTTATGGACATTACCAGCATCAATAGAAAAGGTATTAGTGCTTAGAGGATTCTTTTTAAAATCCATAAAATCATAACATAAAGAGCATTTCAAACATTAGTGTTTCAGTAGTTGCTAGAAAGCTTTTATTTATTTTTTAAAAAAGATTTATTTGTTTATTTTAGACAGAGACAGCATGCTAGCAAGCATGAGTGGGAGATGGGGGGAGGGCAGAGGGAGAGAGAGGGAATTCAAGCAGACTTCCTGTTGAGCACAGAGCCTGCCATGGGGCCCAGGACCTTGGGGTCATGACATGAACTGAAATCAGGAGTCAACTGCTTAACCAATTGTGCCACCCAGGCACCTCCTGCTGGAAGGCTTTTAAAACACAAGTTGCTGAATCCTAGTCACAGAATTTCTGAGTCAGTAATTACAGCTAGAGTAGGGCCTCAGAATCTGCATTTCTAGCAAGTTCCCAGATGAGGTTGATGGTCTGGTCTGTGACTATGTTTTGAGGGCTCCCTATTCATAACTTTTCCTTGACAATTGATCTGATTCCTTTTGAAATGAATCATGCAAACATGCAGTTTTTATAAATTTGGGGGATACAATCTGCCACTCCTTGGAATTTGATAATAAGTTATGAAAGTTATCTCAAAGGGAGATGCAAACATGGCAGAGGAGTAGGGGACCCTATATCAACTGGTCCCCTGAATTGAGCTGGATATCTATCAGCATTCTGAACATGCAAAAAATCAGCCTGTGATGTAAGAATATGTATCTGGATCTCTAAAAACAGAATATCTCAGGTGGTTGGTCTCAAGGTATGAAATGGGGAGACATGATTCTGTGGACAGATATTGAAAGATAAATGGAAGAGAGAGGGAGCCTCCAGGATCCTATGCCACTGGAATGCAAAACCTCCTGTGCTGGGGACCAGGCACAGACCCTCAGACCAGTAGCAGCATGGAAAGGACTTTAGGGAAGCCCCCAGACTAAAACCTGGAGTTGCAGGGGCATGTTTATGAACTGTGGGTGGCTGGCAGTTTTAGAAGAACAAAGGACAGAGATATGCCTGGACCTGGAAGCAAGGGCTGGGACAGGACATTGTGGTTTTTAGTGGCACAAACAGAAACAGACAGTGTGGACTGGAGAGCTCACTGTAGAACAGACTATGTTCTCTCTGTTCTGAGACAGAGGTTTGGATACAGTTATTTCTGCTCTAACTCTCAGAAGAGATGCAGAAAGCCACCAAGGAAAGCCGCCAGAGGAAAAAAGACCCCCAAAACCGGTTTTCACTGAGCCCACCCCCCACCCCCAACAGGGGGCAGGGCAACTCTGCCAAACAGGGTTGCTTCAGTAAGAATGAGACAGGCCCCTCCCCAGAAGACAGGCTGGAAGAACAAGAGGTCAACATCTTTAAGGTCCATATAAAACAGGTGTATCTTGCTTGGGTTGTGGTCAATAATTTGAACTCTGTACATTCCCTCAACCACCCCTCAACAAAATGACAAGAGAATGCACCCCCAACATAGGAAAGATTCAGACCTTTACCACAGAGGTGACCTCTACCACAGAACTAATGGATATAGATATAAGCAAGATGTTGGAAATAGATTTCAGGGTAACAGTTATAAAAACAAAAGCTACAATGGAGAAAATCATTAATGGCAACATAGATTCTCTAAGGGCAGAAATGAATGCTGATCTGGCAGAACTTAAAAATGCTATCAATGAGATCCAATCTAATGTAGATATCTAACAGATAAGGTAAATGAGGCAGAAGAATGAATAAGTAATTTAGAAGACAAACTGATAGAAAAGAAGGAACAAGAGGAGGCCTGGAACAAACAGCTTAAAATCCATGAAAACAGAATAAGAGAAATAAATGACACCATGAAATGTTCTAATGTCAGAATTATTGGGATCCCTGAGAGGGTGGAGAGAGAGAGGACTAGAAGATATATTTGAGCAAATTGTAGCTGAGAGCTTCCCTAATCTGGGAAATGAAATAAGCATTTGTGTCCTAGAGGTAGAGAGGATGCCTCCCAAGGTCAAGAACAGACAAATGCCCTGGCATGTAATGGTAAAACTCACAAATCTTAGAATAAAGGAAGCCATCTTAAGGGCAGTTAGGGGGAAGAGATTCCTTACATATGGAGGGAGGGAATCAAGAATAATGTCAGATCTGTCCACAGCGATCTGGCAAGCCAGAAAGGCTGGCAAGACATATTTAGGGCACTAAATGAGAAGAACATGCAACCAAGAATTCTTTATCCAGCAAGGCTGTCATTCATAATGGATGGAGAGATAAAGAGTTTCCAGGACTTCCAGAGACTGAAAGAATATGTGACCACTAAGCTGGCAAGAAATATTAAGGAGGGTTCTATAAAAGGAGAAAGACCTCAAGAGTGATATAGAACAGAAATTAATGGAGAAAATCTATAGAAAAAAGGACTTCACAGGCAACATGATGAAAATAAAATCATCTTTCAATAATCACTCTCAACGTGAATGGCCTAAATGCTCCTATAAAATGGCACAGAGTTGCAGATTGGTTAAAAAGACAGGACCCGTCCATATGCTATGTACAAGAGACTTCTTTTGAACCTAAAGATACAACCAGACTGAAAGTGAAGTGATGGAGCCATGTCAATTGACCTCAAAAGAAAGCTGGGATAACAATTCTCATATCAGACAAATTAGATTTTAAGCTGAAGACTGTAGTTAGAGATATAGACGGACACTATATCATTCTTAAAGGGTCTATCCAACAAGATCTAACAACTCTAAATATCTATGCCCCCAACATGGGAGCAACCAACTACATAAGCCAACTGTTAACCAAAATAGAGACATACTGATAATAATATGTTAATAGTAGGAGACCTCAACACTCCATTCTCAGCAATAGATCATTTAAGCAGAAAATCAACAAAGAAACAAGAGCTTTGAATGACACACAGGACCAGATGGACTCATAGATATATATGGAACATTCCACCCTAAAACAACAGAATACTCATTCTTCTCGAGTGTGCATGAAACTTTCTCCAGAATAGACCACATACTGTGTCACAAATCAGGTCTCGACCAATACCAAAATGTTGAGATTATTCCCTACATATTCCTAGACCACAGTGCTTTGAAACTGGATCTTATTCACAAGAACAAGTTTGGAAGAAATTCAAACATTTGGAAGCTAAAGACCATCCTGCTTAAGAATGTTTGGGTCAGCCAGGAAATCAAAGAAGTACTTAATAATTCATGAAACCAGTGAGAATGAAAATACATTGGTCCAAAACCTATGGGATACAGCGAAGGTGGTCTTAAGGGGGAAGTACATCACCATCCAAGCCTTTCTCAAAAAAGTAGAAAAATCCCGAATACATAAACTATCTTTACACCTTAAAGAACTGGAGAATCAACAAAAAATTTAAGTCTAACCCATGCACACAAAGGGAAAAAATTAAGATTAGAGCAAAGATCAATGAATTAGAAACCAGAAATACAGTAGAACACATCAAGGAAACCAGAAGCTGGTTCTTTGAAAGAATTAATAAGATCAGTGAACCACTGGCTAGAGTTATCCAAAAGAAAAGAGAAAGGACCCAAATTAATAAAATTATGAATGAAAGGGCGGTGATCATGACTAACACCAAGGAAATAGAAACGATTATCAGAAATTACTATTAACAGCTATATGCCAATAAATTAAGCAACCTGGAAGAAATAGAAGCATTCCTGGGAAACCTATAAGCTACCAAGACTGAAACAGGAAGAGATTGACAACCTGAATGGACCAATAGCCAGTAACAACATTGAAGCAGAATGCAAAAAACAAGTCCAAAAAACAATCCACAAAAACAAGTGTCCAGGGACTGATGGATTCCTTGGGGAATCCTACCAAACATTCAAAGAAGAAATAATATCTATTCTCCTAAAGTTGTTTCAAAAATAGAAACAGAAGGAAAACTTCCAGACTCAGGCTATGAAGCCAGCATTACCTTGATCCCCAAACCTGGCAAAGACCCCATCAAAAAGGAGAATTTCAGACCAATAGCCCTGATGAATATGGATGCCAAGATTCTCAACAAGATCCTAGCTAATAGGATCCAACAGTACATCAAAGGGATTATCTACTATGACCGGGTGGGATTTATCCCTGGGATGCAAGGGTGGTTCAACATTCACAAATCAATCATGTGATAGAACACATAAATAAAAGAAGACACAAGAACCACATAGTCCTCTCAATTAATGCAGAAAAAACATTTGACAAAATACAGCATCCTTTCCTGATTAAAACTCTTTAGAGTATAGGGATAGAGGGAACATTCTTCAATTTCATAAAATCCATCTATGAAAAACCCACAGTGAGTATCATTCTCGGTGGGGGAAAGCTAAGAGCCTTTCCCTTAAGATCAGGAACAAAAGGATGTCCACTCTCATCACTATTATTCAACATAGTACTAGGAGTCCTAGCAACAACAATCAGACAACAAAAAGAAATAAAAGATTTTCAAATTGGCAAAGAAGAAGTCAAACTCTATCTCCACCCCCAAATTACTAAAATTCATACAACATTTCAATAATGTGGCAAGGTACAAAATCAAGGCACAGAAATCAGTTGCTTTCTTTTCTTTTTTTAAAGATTTTTTATTTCTTTATGTAACAGAGAGAGAGATCACAAGTAGGCTGAGAGGCAGGCAGAGAGAGAGGGGAAAGTAGGCTCCCTGGTGTGCAGAGAGCCCAATGTGGGGCTTGATCCCAGGACCCTGAGATCATGACCTGAGCCGAAGGCAGAGGCTTAACCCACTGAGCCACCTAGGTGCCCCAATCAGTTGCTTTCTTATACATTAACAACGTATTCATTAACAATGTAACCATAGAAAGAGAAATTAGAGAATTGATTCCATTTACAATAGTACCAAAATCATAAGACACTTGGAATAAACCTAACCAAAGAAGTAAAGGATCTATACTTTAGGAACCATAAAACACTCACAAAAGAAATAGAAGAAGACACAAAAAGATGGAAATACATTCCATGCTAATGGATAGGAAGAATAAGCATTGTTAAAATGTCTATGCGGCCCAGAGCAATCTATGCTTTCAAGGTCATCTTGATCAAAATACCAATGACATTTTTCAAAGTGCTGGAACAAACAATCCTAAAATTTGTATGGAACCAGAAAAAGAAAACCAAAGCTGGGGGCATCATATTGCCTGATTTCTAGCTATATTACAAAGCTGTGATCATCAAGAGAGCATGGTACTGGCACAAAAACAGACACTTAGGCCAATGGAACAGAATAGAGAGCCCAGATATGGACCCTCAACTCTATGGTTAACTAATCTTTGACAAAGCAGGAAAAAATATACAGTGGAAAAAAGACAGTTTCTTCAATAAATGGTGCTGGGACAATTGGACAGCTATATACGGAAGAATGAAACTTGACCATTCTCTTACAACATATGCAAAGATAAACTCTAAATGGATGAAAGACCTCAATGTGAGACAGGAATCCATCAAAATCCTAGAGGAGGACATAAACAGTAACTTCTGTGACATCGACCACAGTAACTTCTTTCAAGACAGGTCTCTGAAGGCAAAGGAAACAAAAGCAAAAATGATCTTTTGGGATTTCATCAAAATAAAAAGCTTTTGCACAGCAAAGGAAATAGTCAGCAAAACAAAGAGGCAACCCATGGAATGGGAGAAGATATTTGCAAATGACCCTACAGGCAAAGGGCTGATATCCAAGATTTATAAAGAACTCAAACTTGACACCCAAAAACAAATAAAAAAAATGGGCAGAAGACATGAACAGACACTTCTCCAAAGAAGACATACAAATGGCTAACAGACACATGAAAAAATGTTCATCATCATTAGCCATCAGGGAAATTCAAATCGAAACCACATTGAGATACCACCTTACACCAGTTAGAATGGCAAAAACTGACAAGACAAGAAACAACAAATGTTAGAGAGGTTGTGGAGAAAGGGGAACCCTCTTACATTGTTCATGGGAATGTAAGTCGGTGCAGCCACTTTGGAAGACAGTGTGGAGGTTCCTCAAAAAATTAAGAACAGAGCTACCCTGTGACCTTGGAATTGCACCACTGGGTACTGACTTCAAAGATACAGATGTAGTGAAAAGAAGGGCCATATGCACCCCAATGTTCATAGCAGCAATGTCCACAATAGCTAAACTGTGAAAAGAGCTGAGATGACCTTTAACAGATGAATGGATAAAGAAGATATGTATGGTCCATATACACAATGGAATATTTCTCAGCCATCAGGAAGGATGAATACTTAACTTCTGCATCAACATGGACAGAACTGGATGAGATTATGTCAAGTGAAATAAGTCAAGCAGAGAAAGTCAATTATCATATGGTTTCACTTATTTGTGGAACATAAGGAATAGCATGAAGGACATTAGGAGAAGAGAAAAATGAAGGGGAGGGGGAATCAGATGGGGAGATGAACCATGAGAGGCTATGGTCTCTGAGAAAGAAACTGAGGGTTTTAGAGGGGAGGGGAATGGGGGGACGGGTTAACCTGGTGAAGGGTATTATGAAGGGCAGGTATTGCATGGAGCACAGCATGTCATATGTAAATAATGAATCATGGAACACTACATCAAAAACTAATGTACTGTATGGTAACTAACATAGTGTAATAATAATACAAAATGAAAGTTATCTTGAAATTTTTTAATTTATTCATTGCTTCAGCAGAACATACACTGAAATTGGAACAATACAGAAAGGACTAGCATGGCTCCCGTGCAAGGATGACATGCAAATTCATGAGGCATCCCATATTTTTTGGAACACTTGTGCTCTGTTGGTGGGAATTGAAAATTGTGCAACCACTATGGAAAATAGCTATGGAGATTCCTGAAAAATTAAACAGAAGTACCATATGATCCTGTAATCTCCCTCTGGGTATATATACAATATGATTCAAATTAGGATCTCAAGGAGATGTTTGTATATCCAAGTTCATTGCATCTTACTCACAATAGCCCAGAGGTAGAAGTAATCCAAATATCCATGGACAAATTAATGGATAAAGAAAATGTGATATACACATGCAGTGGAATATTATTCATTTAAAAAATGGAAATCCTGGGCACCTGCGTGGCTCAGTGGGTTAAGCCTCTGCCTTCGGCTCAGGTCATGATCTCAGGGTCCTGGGATCGAGTTCTGCATCGGGCTCTCTGCTCAGCAGGGAGCCTGCTTCCTCTTCTGTCTCTCTCTGCCTGCCTCTCAGCCTACTTGTGATCTCTCGCTGTCAAATAAATAAATAAAATTAAAAAAAAAAAAAGGAAATCCTGCTTCATGCCATACCATGGATGATTCTTAAGGATATTATGCTGAGATAAGCTGTCACAAAGAGACACATACTGTCTGACCCCATCTATATGAGGTATCTAAAGTAGCCAAACTCATAGAAACAGAAGATAAGAGGGTTTCCAGGGCATAGACAGGGGAGAAAATAGGGAGTCAGTGTTCATTAGGTATAGAGTTCCAGGTTTGCAAGATGAAAAATTTTTGGAAATCTGTTGCAAAGCAACATAAACGTACTAACACTATTGAACTGTCCATTTACAAATGGTTAAGGTGGTAAATTTTATATGCATGTTTTACCACAATTCAAGGAAAATTGTTAATTTAGCAATAGATAACAGTTTCCCTGGAGGGCACAGTAATTCTTGGTTGGAGAGGTGTCTAGAAGGAAAGTAGAGGCTCTTTGTGGTTACTCAGATATGAGTGAGGTACTTCTCCTGGGTCCAATGTTGTCAAGCTTCACCCTATGTATAGGCCTACAGATTCCCAACCTCGTCTAGGTGGTTCTTTAAACTATTGCTATCTCAGTCCAACCCAGAGATTCTCATTTGGCCTGTGATATGACCTGGATTACAAGATTTTTAAAAGCTCCCTCAGTGGCTTGAATTGTAATCTGGACTGTAAAGCACTGTTTGGATTAATGATTTGTAAATTATACATTAAAAAAAAAAAGTTAAAAGGATCTCTCTGGAACTTAGAAAAACTGTATATTCTCAGCACTCCTCCATTCTCTTCTTCACCGCACTAGGTAATTCTGATTATTGTCCCCTCCTCAACCAATTTGAGAAATGTTATATTAGATGATTTCTAATGCCTCTCAGAGATAAAATATGTCCACAATTGCTGTTTTCTATTATAGGATTCTTCTGATCAATGGATTGGGCTAGGTCCTATATTTGAACCCCAGTTACAAAGAATTGAGTTCCTCATCAACTGGGTTTGCCCATGACCAAGGTTCCTGTTGAGGTTAGTGGGACAGTCTAAGTTCCGGCTGCGTGTATACCCAGAACCCACTTATCCTTTTAAATCCTCAGTCAGTCAAACCACACAGCTGACGCAGCATTTGGGCTTAAAATCAACTTGTTGAGCTGTAACAAAATCTCATTCTTTTGCTTATACATTGTTTGTCAGGCTATGGATAATTTAAGGATGATCTGAGGAACAAAAGGATGAAATTTCATAGAGTTAACATTCGAGTAAAGAGATTAGGCACTGCCAAAGGGATTTGTCTTGACTCCCTAAAAACCAGCAGTATATCAGAGGGTATAGGGCGTCTTAAGGAATTATTATCAGGGTGTGCTCATTACTAAAGAATCCCGAATGGAGAGAACCCCTCACATATTCAGCCACTGTAAGCCAGTTTGGATACCCATGAGATCAGAAATCTGGCAGCACAGGAGACAGGGGACTTGCCAACTTAATGCTGTTTAATATTAATTAAACTTAATATAACTCAGTTATCTGTTTTTCAGATATTCCCAGGAAGAATACCAGAAAAGAAGAAATAAATCTATATTCATATTTTATGTATATTGAAATTACATAACCCTAAATGTTCTCATAATTATATATTCACATTATGTAAAACATTATCATATATTCTAAATTTCTGGATATTTCTAGACTAACTGGATAGGAGAAATAGGAAATCAATAATTTCCATGAAATCAATTACCTGGGAAAATTCAAGTGAGAAGTTACAGGTGTCATTGTACAAATACACATTCTTAGCACACCGTGAAGAAGGCTAAAATACTGCTGTGTGTTGCACATTAAGCGTTCAGGGGTGGGAACAATTAAAATCCCCTAAAGTTTTGTGAAGTCATATCATGAAGATATGACTACCCAGCTGTGTTTTAAAACATGTCTAAGTTTAACCAATACCTTTGGGCAGTGCAGTTACCGTGGTGGTATTATCTTGGGAAGGTACCCAGTCATACATAATCTTGGCGAATGTTCACTGCATTCAAACTTTGATGGTTCCCTCTTAAGGAAGATGATTACATACATAAAACGGAACTATTGTAGTCTCTTCCTCATCTGAACCAAGCCTGTAATACTTACCACAGGGCAAGAAACACCTAATTTCTGTCCAGCAACCCAATTAAATTACAGTTGGTTTTCTGAACATGTAGAGATGTTAAGCTTTACTGAATTTTACACGAAATTAAATTAGCATTCCCAGCATGCGCTAATGTAGCATACATTATAGCGTTGTACACACAGGGAAGAAGAGAAGAAACCAAAGGTAAAGAGGCAGAGAATCCAGGTCTAGAGTCCTAGTCATGTTCTGAGACCTAATCCATAGAACTCAGGTTTCAGTAGATATAAAGGGTAAACCTGAACTTCATAAGCCAGGATTGTCAATAAATTCAGTGAGGAGTTTTAAAAATGTGCAGATTCTCAAGACCTAGCCCATGATTTCTGTGCAGAATAAGGCTGAAGAATGTGCATGCGTAAAGACTTCCCAGGTAAGATGGTTGTTTCCACCCAAGATGGAATAACAAGGGGATATGTTCACCGTCCTGCAGAAACAACTAAAAAACTGGACAAACATATGAAACAATAATTTTAACACATTGAACATCACACAACACAGGGCAATAATCGCTGAAAGACAGGAAGCAAATAAGGTGAGCTCTACCGTCATCCCAGATTACTGCCTTGAGAGAGTTTCCAGGTTGTGTTACTGGTGGGAGGGACTGAGGCTGAGCCTGTTGGTATCCCTGTGTTGGAAAAATGGACATGGGAGTCCAAAAAAGCCAAAGTGGCTAGGGTTTGCAAAGTGAAGTCCTGAAGAGAGAGAGCAGGATACAATGAGAGCCCTGGAAAGCTGCCAATGACTCCTTCTCCAGGCTTCAGCTGGTTTCTGATCAGTATATGTACGTTAAAAAAAAAAAAAAACTGCATAAGGGCAAAGAAAAATGCAACATCAGCTCCTGATAAAAACTGTTAGCAAACTAGGAAAAAAAGAGACCTTAACCTGGTAAAGATCATCTATGAAAAACCATACGGGTTAATATACTTAGTGATGAAAGGCAGAATTACTTCCCTTTGAAGATCAGAACCAAGAGAGGAACATCTGCTCTCATCGCATCTATTCAACATTTTACTGGAGGTTCTAGCTACTGCACTTAGGCAAGAAAAACAAAAATAATTGCATCCAGTTTGGAAATGAAATAAGCTTGTTTTTACTTGTAGGTGGCCTTGTCTATGCAGAAAATCTAATGGATATAAAAAATGATATTTGAACTAATAAGTGAATTTAGCAAAGTTGTAGGATAATAATATACAAAACTCAATAGTATTTAATATATAGTAGCAGCAAATATCTGGAAATTAAAATAAATGTCAATTATAATAGCATAAAATTAGGAAGTATTTAGGGATAAATCCAACAAAAGATAGGTAAAACCCACCTTTTGAAAACCATAAGATACTGATGAGAGAAATTAAAGAAGACCTAAGTAAATGGAGAGATTTACTTTGTCTATGGGTTGGAAGATTCGATATTGTTAAGATGTCAGTTATCTCCAAATCTGTCTGAAGATTCAACACAATCTTAATCAAAATTCCAGGAGGATTTTGGGGGGGGGTGTAGAAATTGGCAAGCTGATTTGAAAGTTCATATGGAAATGCAAAGGATCTAGAATAGCAAAAATAAAAACAAAACCCTTTGCAAAGGACAAAGCCAGAGGGCTAACACTACCTGATAGAGTTGGTTAGCTCAAAATTATATTCTGAGGCAGACAATTAGTAATATCCTGAAACTGTACTAAGTCACTGCCTTCCTATTTAGCAAACGACTAGTCTGAGGAGCTAAACAATATCCTGGAGGTATATGAGTTATGATTTAGCTGCCAGATTATCTCCAAGAAGAAAGGAAAAAGGACATATGGGCACTAGAGTAGGGATATAAAACTTGTGTTTTAACAGAACCCGTATTTCTTAATGCATATAAGTGGAGAAGCAGTATTTGCCTACCTGCTCTTATTTATTGTGAGGATGAAAACATGCAAATATATTTAAAAAGGATAAAATACTAGATAGGTCTGGAATTATTGGCTTATGCATGCACATCTTTAATAACATGTGTTTGGAGCTCCTAAGAGATGGGGAAAATTGCCCAACTCTTGCCCATTGTGGGGAAAAAGTGCCCAAAAGTTGGGAGATAGAGTCACTGCCTACCACTTGTAGCATGTGAGAGCTTTGTGCTCAACCGCACATCCTGAGCTTTGGACTGGCCACTAATTTAGAAGAGTAGCAGGTGGGAAAGAAGGATATATAATCCAGGTATATACTAATTATACTATTAAGCAAGATTCATATAACACTTTGTACTAACTCAGTAGATATTGGGCTTTAGTAGTGAGTGGTGAGGAATAAATGAAAAAGAAGCATGACATATAAAGTATGGTGCTTATATTAGGAATTTTATAATGCTAATCAGAAATATACATGGTTTTCAAACAACTCCCCCACCCAAATAATGTTGAAATTTAGGAGAGTAAAAAGCATTCCCCTTTGTGAACAATAATGTAAACCATACAATTTGTTCTACTTCCATTATTGCCATGGTTAACTGGGAGCTCAGAACCAATTATGAAGCTTAGTTCTAACAATTCTAAAATTCCCATCAATTTGATATCTGATTCACGTTTTCTTTCAATTAACCTCCATAAACCACTTATTTCTTTCTGGGAGGAGGGTCGGAAGAAGGAAATTAAGCAAGTGAATGAATGAATGGGTGCATGAATTAAGGAATAAATGAATGAATTATATATAAAGAAGTATATAAATATATATGAATATCTAATATGAATATATATTTATATATAATTTACACATTTGTATCATATATTAAGTATAAAATTTATATAGCATTCTAGCTACATATTTATTTACCATTATTCAATAAACATACATGAACTATTGAGGCAGATTCTATGTAAATCCCACCTGAAACTAGACTTACACTATAATTAAATCCCAGCATCTGTGAGAGAGAGAGAGTGTGTGTGTGTGTGTGTGTGTCTGTGTGTCTATCTCGTGTGTCTGTGTCTACCCTCACTCCATTAAATCTCATTCTCTAAGAACTTTGAGTTAAAGGAAAATCCATCCCTTTTTGGCCAAAGAGGATTTGGTGTTAGTTAATTAAATTCCTCGTAGGCGTCTTTCCTGATGTAGTAATACTAAATCCAGAGATAAGTTGTCTTGGCAACTGTTTTGGCGACTGCTAACAGCCTGCTTTTTAGGCTTGTGAATAAAGATGTTTGAGAATGTAAATCACCAGCTGAGGTTTAACAGATTTTATTCTCACTTTCCCAAAGAAGCTGGACGCTAATTGATAATACAGTACACTTTTTTTTTTTTTTTTTTTTTTTTTTTTAAATTTTTTATTTATTTTCAGCGTAACAGTATTCATTGTTTTTTCACCACACCCAGTGCTCCATGCAATCTGTGCCCTCCCTAATACCCACCACCTGGTTCCCCCACCCTCCCACCCCGCCCCTTCAAAACCCTCAGGTTGTTTTTCAGAGTCCATAGTCTCTCATGGTTCACCTCCCCTTCCAATTTCCCTCAACTCCCTTCTCCTCTCCATCTACCCTTGTCCTCTATATTATTTGTTATGCTCCACCAATAAGTGAAACCATATGATACTTGACTTTCTCTGTTTGACTTATTTCACTCAGCATAATCTCTTCCAGTCCTGTCCATGTTGCTATAAAAGTTGGGTATTCGTCCTTTCTGATGGAGGCATAATACTCCATAGTGTATATGGACCACATCTTCCTTATCCATTCATCCGTTGAAGGGCATCTTGGTTCTTTCCACAGTTTGGCGACCGTGGCCATTGCTGCTATAAACATTGGGGTACAGATGGCCCTTCTTTTCACTACATCTGTATCTTTGGGGTAAATACCCAGTAGTTCAATTGCAGGGTCATAGGGGAGCTCTATTTTTAATTTCTTGAGGAATCTCCACACTGTTCTCCAAAGTGGCTGCACCAACTTGCATTCCCACCAACAGTGTAAGAGGGTTCCCCTTTCTCCACATCCTCTCCAACACATGTTGCTTCCTGTCTTGCTAATTTTGGCCATTCTAACTGGTGTAAGGTGGTATCTCAATGTGGTTTTAATTTGAATCTCCCTGATGGCTAGTGATGATGAACATTTTTTCATATGTCTGATAGCCATTTGTATGTCTTGATTGGAGAAGTGTCTGTTCATATCTCTGCCCATTTTTTGATATGATTGTCTGTTTTGTGTGTGTTCTTCATAGATCCTGGATATCAACTTTTTGTCTGTATTGTCATTTGCAAATATCTTCTCCCATTCCATGGGTTGCCACAGAAGACCATTTCTGTCCACACGTTTCCTGAGATCATTCCTCCATCCAGTCAAAGACCTCTTCTGATGCTAACCTGATGCTCATATCCTTTGTATATGATTTCTTATGTTCACCAAATTTCTCTTCCACCTAATGTTCTGGATATCTATTGTCTTGAAGAGAAAACAAAAAATATTTAGTTCCATCAGCAGATCTGGTTGTCATTAGCTTCTGTCAATCATAGAAAGGTTTAATTAGGGGACTGAGAATTAGTCCAAGTGTATATAAAGAGGAAGCCAGACAAGTCTCATTTTTAGAGATCTCCATTCTGTCAGCTAATAAAGTGTTAAGCCAAATGCCATCTGGATTGGGTCTGGCACATAAGATAGTTGATGATGAACGTGTTTTAAGAATTAACCTTATGGCTGATTTGGAAAGTTGTCTCTTAAGGGAGTGAAGTGTGGGTGAATATCCTCCTTATGTGCAGAATCAAAGTGATATTAACACCCTTTAGGGTCATTTGATATACGTAGATATTCCTGGGCCACTAATAATGGCAGAGGATCCACCAAGTGATTGATTCCCAGAGGTCTCTGGCATTTCTACTGCACAGAAGACTCTGCTGCTGAAGACTTCACTGAGGACTATGGAATTATCTATCTTTTCCTTAAAGGCTTAGCAATCTGAAATGATTAGGATTGTCCAGATTTAGGAGTGATAGCTTAAAAGAAATGCTAAAAAATTGGAGTGCATCCAGGAGGAGACATTCATATGATGAGGAACCTGAGCATCCTCCCAAAGAACAACAAATGAGGGGTATAAAATTTTAGGCTGAGGAAGCAAGAATGCCGAAACGAGAATGGAAACATGACAAATGTTCAAATATGCAAATATCTATGTGTGGGAGTGAGATTGTGTTCATTCTATCTGGCTCCAGAGAGAAGGATAGTGACCAGGGGTAGTAATGACAAGGGGGCAGATTTCAACTCACCCTGGTGTGGAAGAACACTAGAAATATTCAGCAATCAAAGGGGTTGCTTCACAAACTCCCCCTTTTTTCAGAGATTTTCAAGAACACTATGTTGGGAAGTAGGGATTCCTTAACTGGGTAAGCAGTTGCTTTTAATGGACTTTTCTGAAAATATTCATCAGTTCTGGGTATCTAGCTCAAGAAGTCTTAGTTCTCATGTCTCTAATTATGTTGATCACATTGTCTGTGTCATTGAACCTCACTCTTTCAGGTGGAGAAACCCTGGATGGAAGTGAAAAATCAGCCATGAGTGTGAAGTGGACAGGTAATCCATTGGCCACACTTTTAGGTATATAGAACACATCACTAGTCCCTGTTAAATGAACATATGCATTATGATTCATCCAATGTCAAATCACCTGTATACCAGAGGGGACAAATGGTCCCACGCAACCTGATTCCAGTCTACCTGTCAAGCTCATCTTGTCCCTAACCTCTCCCCATTTACACTTCAGTCAGACTCAACTACTGAACACACTCTTCTTTATCACACCTTCATGCCTCTACTTTTCTATGTCTGAGAAATAACCCTAGCACCTTTACCTACCACCTGCCCGTCTGCTGTTCCTCCTTCAGAGTCATCTCAGACATCACTTTCCACAGAAAGTTGTCCCTGTCCCCCAGGGATGTGTTCATTGCCCCTTCTCTGCTCCCATAGGGCCTCCTGCATCTCACTTCCCTCCCCTTATGTTCCTGCACACATTACTAATTAGTGATGGCACATTTTCTTGGCTAAGCCTGGATTCCACTTTAGAATCCTTTTTAAGGCATTCAAGGAAGCCACCACTGATGAACCAGAGCCGATGATCCAGATGAAACCTGCCTGCCAGTCCCAATTTAGGGCATGCCTCACTCATGACACTTCCTATATTGTATTGAAATAGTTCATGAGATTGTTTTTTATACAAGGCTGCAGTCACCATCAGGGGAATTGTTGTCATTTTTAGATTTTTAAAAAATCCCCAATATCATGTGTATTGTTCAATATCGGTCTTCACAAAGAGCTCCTTGTTATGGAAAGGGATGGGGGCCTGTCTGGGAGAAGGTTCGAAAGGCAAAGGGGAGTTCTCGAACTCCTTCACTATCCAGTCTCAGTGTACCTGCTGATGATGACCTGTGCATTATTGTCTTTGAATGGAGGATGGGGAGGACATCATGACTTCTGCCTTCCTGGAAGCTGGGCCAGGAACACATGACTCAGGGTCCCTTTAAGAGCCTCTAAACTCCTTTCTTTTAAGGGTCTGAGGGATCCTCTGGCAGGAAGGGTGCTGCTTGCCTTTGAAGTCCTTTTTATTTGTTTTATTTTCTTAGAGAGAGAGCATTCAGGGGAGGAGTAGAAGGAGAGGGAGAGAGAGAATCTTAAGCAGGCTCCACACCTAGCATGGGGTCAGATGTGGGTCTTGATCCTAGGACCCCGAGATCATCACCTGAGCCAAAACCAAGAGTCAGGCAGTTAACCAACAGAACCACCCAAATACCCCTCCTTGTTTCTTATTAAAGAGTGCTTTGGGGTGCCTGGGTGGCTCAGTCAGTTAAGTGTCTGACTCTTGGTTTTGGCTCAGATGATGATCTCAGGGTCCTGGGATAGAGCCCCGAGTCCAGCTCCCCACTTAGTGGGGAGCCTGCTTGAGGATTCTCTCTCTCTCTCTTTCTCTCTGCCCCTCCCCCCACCAAATAAATAAATAAATCTTTGAAAATGAAAAAAAAGAGCCCTTCAATATTTAGGCCCATGCCTGCCTCCTCTCAGTGCCTCCACACAGAGCCCTACCTTTCTTTCTTTCTTTTTTTTTCTTTTTCTTTTTTCTTTGTAGAGTTTATTTAAATTTCAATTAGTTACCATACATTGTAATATTAGTTTCAGGAGTACAATATAGTGATTCAGCCCTTACATGCAACACCGGGTGCTCATCGAAAGTGCCCTCCTTAATCTCCATTCCCTATTTCCCCCACCCCCCACCCACCTTCCCTCTGGTAAGTACCAGTTTGTTCTCCATAGTTAAGAGTCTGTTTCTTGATTTGCTACTCTCTCTTTTTCCGCTATGATAGTTTCTTTCTTTCTTTTTTTTTTTTAAAGATTTTATTTATTTATTTGACAGAGACAGAGAGAGATCACAAGTAGGCAGAGAGGCAGGCAGAGAGAGAGGGGGAAGCAGGCTCCCTGTTGAGCAGAGAGCCCGATGTGGGGCTCGATCCCAGGACCCTGAGATCATGACCTGAGCCGAAGGCTGAGGCTTAACCCACTGAGCCACCCAGGTGCACCCCTCTCCTTTTTTTTTTTTTTAAGATTTTAGATAGTTTATTTCTTAAATTCCACATATGAGTGAAATCATATGGTATGTGCCTTATTCAGACTGACTTATTTCGTTTAGTGTAATAGTCTCTAGGTCCATCCATGTCCTTGCAAATGAGCCCCATCTTTCCATTTGAAAGTGCTCTCTCCTTCCTGAGAGCCCTTCAGACCTAGCTCAAGGCAGCCCTCTCCCCCGTGTGCCACCAGGGGGCGCCAGTTCAGCGCTGGTCCACCTTGTGCTTGTCTGCCTGTAGCCTCCTGTCCTCTCTCCATCACCTCCTGACAGGAACACTTCTCTCCTTCTGCTCTGTGCAAGGAGCTTGGCTTCCAGAAACTCATCCTCAGTGGCTTTTGCGTCTGAGCCTCCAGCCCTTCAGGAGCGTCAGTGAAGAGCAGAGCCCGGGGGCTGATTGCACGGGCATCCGAGGCAGGTGGAAATGACTCTACCATTTACTACCCATATGATCTTGACATGGTCCTAAATGGCACCGAGACTTGGCTTCCTCATCTGTAAAAAATATGATTGTGAATTATTATGCCTGCCTCATACGATTTTGGGGAAGATTAAGTAATACTTGCTGTACCCTTAGCAGACCCTGCCTTCTAATAAGAGTTTGCAAAATTTTGGACTGAATAACTGAATGCCATAAGGGATCCCCAAACAAATCTAAACATAAAGATGGTAGTGAGGTGATAGCCACAAGGCTACAGATCAGCTGGGGCTTTGGGTGCTGGTAGGGGGCATGTGGTGGGAAATAAGACTGGGCAGATGAGCAGGAACCAAGCTCAGGGAGGCCTTAAAGGGAAAGCTGAGTGGTTAGGACATCATTATACTTTGGCTCTCTGGGCAGGAGAAAGAGGATACCGAGGACAGTCACTGATCAATACCAGCCCACAGACCCCCTTTACAGAAAGGATGAGCTGTTCTGGGGATTTACAGGTGAACTGAGCAATTCTACATTGGAAGAGGACTGTCATTTAGACCACGCTGCTTTGGCCTTAGCTGACAGGGAATACTTTGAGGAACCCCACTGGTCCTATTTTTGGGCATAGAAATTCCTGACTTCATCTCTTTTTTGGGTAGTAAATCTTTGAAGGCCCTCGAGGCAGGTTTGATAGCAGCTCCTTTATACAGAGGCTGATTTTGGAGCACAAGTTAGGCCAGCAGTAAAGACTCGGCCACCACAGCTGCCCAGTTCACAAATATTGATAAGGTTGACTCAGACCCTGAGACCAGCATCATGGCCTCTGCACCTGGCAGCTCCCCACTGGGGAAAGATGCTTGTACATGTTAGACTTCCATTATTGTGCATCTACAAATTCAACTTACGGAAACAAAGACCAAAGCCTTGGACATGGGGTGGACATGTGGGAAGGTCCATGGAGAGGAGAGGGTTTACTCCAACCCTGCCCAGCTCCAGAGGAGGGACAGTGACCAAGGGTGGACATTTCAAGGGGACTGGTGTAACCACTTGGTGGAAGAACTTTGGGGCTCTCAGACAGTGGAAACTACTGCTTTACAAAATGTCCTGTTTTGTAGTGATGTTTAAAGACTGGCTGTCACTTGGTAGGAAGGGAGTCATTGGTGGCTCCTTTTTGAAGTAACACTTTATATTAAATGAACACTTACTTGGGAAGGAAGCTGGATAAAATGTATTTTCCTGAGACTTCATGATCTGCAACATGCTTTATTTATTCAGTATTCTTGGATGCTCTGTAAAAGACGGGTCTCCCCAATCTGCCCACCTATCTAAAGATCTTCACCCCATGGTCTGTATGGGAAGACAGTTCTCTCGGCTAAGAGCAGAAACTATGTGCTTATTTACATCTGAATCTCTAGCCCATAGGACACTGCCTATTATTGAGTAGCTGTGCAATAAATTTTGTTGAATGAGTCTCAAATTAATTTTTTTTGTATTTCGGAGTAGAACATGGACTGAATCCCTTTTGTGTGCTAGATATGCCTACTTGGAATGAAAGCCAATGACCAACATTTACATCAATCTTTTATTATTGGCCAGGTGCCGGGCTTAATGCCTTACATACATCGTCTCACTCAAACCCTATAAACAACCTTACTAAAAAAGATCAAATAGAGGGTGCCTGGGTGGCTCAGTGGGTTAAAGCCTCTGCCTTCGGCTCAGGTCATGATCTCAGGGTCCTGGGATCGAGCCCCGCATTGGGCTTTCTGCTCAACGGGGAGCCTGCTTCCCCCTCTCTCTCTGCCTGCCTCTCTGCCTACTTGTGATCTCTGTCTGTCAAATAAATAAATAAAATCTTTAAAAAAAAAGATCAAATAGATATTACTATCACACTCTTCTTACTAATGAGGAAACTGAGGCACACAGAGGCTAAACAGCTCCCCCATGGTTACATAGAGAGCAATTAGATGGAGCGGGATCTAAATTTAGGCAGTGTGACTCCAAAGCCAGCATAGTTCATCAGTGCACTATACTGTGAATGAAGGAATGACCATTAGCAATCATTAATAAGGCACAATGTGTGCAAAACATAGCTAGCAGTTACCGAGTGCTCTCTACATGCCAGGCTCTAAGTATTTGCTCACTTAATCCTCATAGCAGCTTCATAATGTAGGTATTATTACTGTGCTCATTTTATAGATAAGGAACAGATCCAGGATTTTGAGGTTTATTGGATCCTAAAGCTCATCTTTCCAATGTTATGTGGTTTTCCCTTTTTGTGATGCAGAAGAGGTGAATAATGAATCTTTTTCTGCAGTAAGTATGTGTTCCTTTAAGAAAATTGTGCTTGAATTTGACCTGGAACTGGATCTCAGCTCATCCAATACTTTGTTTGGATTGTAACATTCCAGAATGCTTTCTGCTTGCCCCCTGGCCATTGCTTAACTAAGTTGTTTAGAGGAAGGGTGGGAGGTGGCAAAGAAACTCATCATAAAGCCAGTGTCGTGGAGATGGGTTTAGGGCCTGGTTCACCAATTTCCTGACTATAGGAACTTGCAGGCTATGTAACCTCTCCATACCTCAGTTTCATCATCTGTAAAATGGGACCAATAAGTATACTCACCTCAGAGTGTTGCTATAATGAGTAAAGGCATTGAATTTCCTTCCCTTTCCTGGTCATCTGTCTTCCTTCTTTTCCCTTCCATTCTCCCACTTTGTTACTTTCCATTCTCCCCTTTCTTCTTCATTTTCTCATTATTGCTCATAAATTTTTTTAAAAGACTTATTTACTTACTTTAGAGAGAGACCGCGAGAGTGAGAGAGCCCATGTGGTGGGGGAGTGCAGAAGGAGAGGGAGAGAAAGAATCCCAAGCAGACTTCCTGCTGAGCACAGAGCCCGGCTCGGGCTGTATCTCAAGACCCTGAGATCATGACCTGAACTGAAATCAAGAGTCGAACACTTAACCGACTGAGCCATCCAGGCACCCCAGGTTGCTCACAAATTTTTTTTAAAGATTTTATTTATTTATTTGACAGAGAGAGATCACAAGTAGGCAGAGAGGCAGGCAGAGAGTGAGGGGAAGCAGGCTCCCCGCTGAGCAGAGAGCCCGATGTGGGGCTCTATCCCAGGACCCTGGGATCATGACCTGAGCCGAAGGCAGAGGCTTAACCCGCTGAGCCACCCAGGTGTCCAACTCACAGATTTTTAATGTGGATTTATTACTGCATACAAGATATCATTCATTCCTTTTCCATATTTTCACCTAATTAAAATAAGTCATACTCCAGAAATAATGTTAAACCTTTTTGTTCGATTGAACCGAAAAGCTGCAAACTATATTCTAAGAAAGTCAGTGTGACTTTAACAGAAAGAGGCAGAACTCTTGCTCCCCTTCTTTGGGTTCGCATGTTTGAGCTCAAAAGCCTTCTTGTTGAGAAAGGAGCAAGGGTTGATATGTTCAAGAGCATGCATGTTCTGGAGATGACAGCTCAGTGTGGGGAGCTCCCAGGGACAGCCAGGCAGGGGGGCATGGCTGGCCGACAGGAGGAAGTCAAGAATTTACTGCACTAATCATACACAGCACCTGGGCAGGGCACTCCTTGAGAAACAAGCCCTTCTCTCTTGGCCTGGGGAGCCCTCTTAGGTGCTTTTAGGTGGAGTGTGGAATTATACTTTGGACAACCAAAGCAAGAATGGGATTAGCCACTTGCGTCTCTTGGCCTTTTTCTCCCTCCCTCCTTGAGGGTGAGCATGTGTGCTGCCTCCTGCTGGGCATTGTGGGGAAGATTAATTAGCTAATATTGGTAAAGGGCCTTTGATGATGACTGCTAAGCATTTGCACCGTGTAATTGCCATTTTTTCCAAGAAAATGTCCATATAGTTACTAATTAGGCATTGTTGAAGCACCTCATGCCCCATTATTTTACAGTTGTCTTCCAATTAACTGGCATTAGTACCATTTCAAATGACATTTATTGCCCATTTCCTTGGTTTAATTTTTGGAAATTTTATGGGAAGCCTGAGCATTGTTTCTTATTCACTGTAACTTGAATAATTAACAATGTAAATATGGCTTTGGGTGGCTGTATTGGCAACACAAGAGTTCTTTTGAGATTTTAATTAAGAACACTACACATTGTACTTCATGTGAACGTTTATTATGGTGCCTGAACACTCTAAGTACTTCTTCCCTCTGGGCCTGGGGCTCATGCGTGAGTGTCCTTGCACGTGTGTATGCGTACACATGTATACATGTGTATGCATGTGTGTGTGCTCACCGGGGTGCATGTGTGAATGTATGGTCTTCATGACCAGGAGTGTGATATGAGATACAAGGACAAGAGCAAAATCCTCTTTTGGCTTAGTCTTCTTTAAGGCATAAACTAGAGAAACTGATTAAAGAGCTTTTCTCCATTTCTTACTGTAAGCTACAGATTTGAGTTGGCTCAAATCAAGCATCATTTGTTAATGTCCACTGTGGTTTCAGGTATTGGACAAGATGCATTTCATGCTTTCTTCAAGCTTTACAAGAAGTCAATGAAATCTCTCATGTTGACAAAGTGAAAGCTCAGGGAGGTTAATAAAGGCTTCTAGCATCACACAGCTATTAACAGATGAAGATAGGACTCTGAAGGACTCTGAAGCCTGGGCCCCTTCCATGATCTCTCTCTCTAGCAAAATTGCTGAACTTTCTATCTGGACGTGAGTGTTGGGCCCTCCAAAGGCCAACTTGTACCTTCTCCAGGAAATCTCACATGGTTCACCTTTCCTGTATCTCATAGAACTTAAAAACAAACAAACAAACAAAAAAAAAACAAAGGACTTTCTATCATTTCTTATAATCCGAGTTTTATTTTAGCAATGTTCTGAGGAGGAAGGCAATATGATATAACGATCAGGAAGCTTGGGCTTTGGGGGTACCTGGATTATACTTCTCACTCTGCTTCTTCCTATCTGGGTCATCTTGAACAAGTTCTAGCACCTCCTAAGCTTCATATAGTTGTTGGAAGATGAGTGGAGAACATGTATGGAAAGCTTAGAATGTTTCATGGCACACAGAATGCATACAACACATAGTGGTTGGGTGGATAAAAAAAAAATAAGTAAATGGATGGCGGAGACCATTACTCATTTGTACAATTACCTCCCCCAAATTCTGATCTCTCAAACTTATATTTAGTATTAGTTCAATAAGGTTTTTTAAAAGTTAAAAAGAATCTCAAGAAGACTTTTTAGAAAATTTAGTGTATCTCACCGGGGCTTAGACTGTCTGTCCCTCTGTGGTGGGAAAACTGGATGAAACCCTGGTTATGACGAAGCATCAAATTTCTTTTTTTTTTTAAGATTTTATTTATTTATTTGACAGACAGAGATCACAAGTAGGCAGAGAGGCAGGCAGAGAGAGAGGAGAAAGCAGGCTTCCCGCTAAGCAGAGAGCCCGATGCGGGGCTCGATCCCAGGACTCTGGGATCATGACCTCAGCCGAAGGTAGAGGCTTTAACCCACTGAGCCACCCAGGTGCCTCAAAGCATCCAATTTCTTGACAAAAATTACCACTAAGATCAGAATGCAGTGATTACTAATGAGCTGAAACATCGGAGTCTGTCGTCTTGGGGTTTCTTTCACCCCATTTCATGTGTAGGGACAGAAGGACAGAGGCCAAGTGGAGGCATGGACTTGAAATCTCGGGATTCTTCTAAGAATTCCAACCCCACCATGTGTAATTATCCATGTGACATTTTGGCCTGCCATAAGCAATAACATTCATAGGAACTATCCAAGAAATGGGCTCTGAAATGGAGATTTTCCGGTGGAAACTTAACTGGCAAAGATTCTCTGTAAAGGCACCTGTCAGAGACAGAGAGAAGCAGGACAGGTTGGGGTGACTGCTGCAAATGGGAAGCTGCCCCTCTGGACATTTCTGGAGCTGATGGCGGTGGGGGGGGGGATGGGGATGCCTCAGAGTTGCCCTGAATTGAGAAAGTGGGCCACACCTTTGAATCCTTGCATGTCATCCCCAGGAGAGGCGTGTGCCTTTGGGCAAGGCCAGGGCAGGGCAGTTCCTGGAGAGGAACTCAGCTTTGAGCACCCCACTCCCCCAGCAGCTGCAGGAATGGGTTTCTCAGTCCTGGAGGGGAGGACTCTGGGTGGAGCACTATGGCATCTGCAGCAGTGAAGCAGGTTTGAATTCAGCATGTCTTTCCCCTTATGACCGCATCATGATTTTTTCCCCTGCCACTCCATGCCTCTTACCATTTCCACTTCACTGATGAAGATAGAGTTTCGGAGTTAAGTAGCTGCTCCAAGGATATACCAAGAAAGTGTAGGGCCCATCATAGGCCACCAAAGCCCAGGCACACTCCCCAGGACCATGGGTCTGCCTACTTCGACAGCAAATGAGAAGTCACTCATAGTTTGCTGAACTATGCAGCACTCAGTTGCTAGCTGAAACTTACAAAAAGATCGAAGGATAGTCTCTGTGTGTGTGTGCCTATGTGTGTGTGTATGAGAGAGGGAGAGAAAGAGTGAGACATGTTTCAGAGCAAGCAGAAATTTGGCTATTTCTTCAGCATGGTTAACTTCGCTCAGGATTTTAGAGGAGGAGGAAGCCATTACAACATGCTTCAAGGTTGAGAAGATTCTGAGTCAGGTCTTCCCGCTTATAAATATAACTCCATGCAATCAAACCTAATATACATGTTTTGAGCTGCACTCATCAATTCCCTATTACTTTAGGAATTATTTATTGCACATCTGTGATGTACTCACTAGGGACATGCAGGTAAATGGAGCTCAGAGGTTGGTGGTGACAGGATGGGTTGGCACTGGCTCCAGTACTACAGAAGGATTCTGCAGCCGAGGCCCAGGGAATACAAGCAGACAGAAAATCATCTCCAAAACTTCAGTCTGTTCCACCATCCCCAGTATGAGGTGGAGACTGAAAGAGGGAGGGAGGGAGGGAGAGGCTTTAGGGAAATGGTAGCACGTTTACTCCAGCCTTGAAATGTCCTACAACCGGAGAAGCTATGACTGTTTGAGTGGCTGTCTCTGCCAGAGTAAGTCCCTCTGGGGTTGACTCGCATAATCAGCAGCCTGTGTGCTTAGAGATCCCAGTTTCAGGGCTGCATGAGCTCATGGGGGACCAGTAGCCACCATGAGGACTAGCTCAGGCATGGCTTCTTGCCCTTTACTGCCCCTGCCTGCTGGAAAGGCAGGGCTTCAGCTCACCATCACCTTGTACAAAATATCTGCTCTTACCTGCCCAGGCCTCGTCAGGGTCTGTGAGTCTCCGATAGGCACACATGATTCTTGGCACCTCTTCTGACAAAATGTGAGAGCAGAGTTCAGCTGGTCCCTTGGTTTAAGGCAGAATGAAGTGGGCTTGTTCCGGTTCCGCTGCTTACTGGCAACTGGTGGGCTACTTCACTGGTCTGGGCTTGGGTTGTTCCATCATCTGCAGAATGGCTTGTTGGGGCTTGGAGGTGGATGGTAGCCATCCCTACCGTGAGAATCAAATGGGAGGAAGTTACAGCTTCAAAAGAGTGGCTGAATTCAGATTAAATTGTCAATTAGTAGACACCTACCAAAGGATGAGTATGGTGCTGGAAATACTTCTATCTACATTATCTTCAGAATCAACTGACACCGCAGTCGCCTTCTGTGAATTTGAAGGAGTGGAGCTCATAGAGACGATTTAACTTGCTGGAGGTTGCTCAGCTATTAAGCTTATGCTGGTTCCAGATATCTCGTTTTGCAGAGATTAGAGACTGCCTGGGCCACAGAGGGGACAAGGTAGTGCTTGCCCAACAGGTGGTGGGACTAGATGTTGTCTAAGTCTCTACTGACGCCCAGGTTCTATGATCTAGGGGCTTGGTGAGGACCCCTGCTGGTTGTATTGTGTAGTCTGGTGTGAACACCAGTGACCTTGCAGACTGGGAGGAAGAGGACAAAGGAGGTGAGTTTCATTATTTGTCTAGTCACTCATCAGGTGTTTTGGGTGCTCCTCGTTGCGTTCTTTGTTAATGTCCTTTGCACAAAGATCACGATGCTTTCAGACGCTGCTTGGCATGCCTCTGCCTCCTGCCGCAGCCTCACCTCCCCTGGACCCTGCTCCCTCGGGCTTTCCCACCAGCCGCTCCAGTGCCTGCTCCCTCTGGCCTTTGCGAGTGCAGCTGCTTCTGCCTGGAACCCTCTCCCCGAGGCTCTTGTGTCATCTTTTCATCCTTCAGCTCTCAGCCAAGCATCTTTTTCTCAAAGCAGGTGATTCTGCTGCCCTGGGGCCAGCTCAGCGTCCTTTGTGCATCCCTAATACAGCCCTGTCTTCCTTTCCTTCAGAGCACATCACTCGCTCTGCGGCTATCCATTCTCTGATGGATTCACTGATTAATATTTGTCTTTCCCTTTACACTGGGAGCTCCTGGGGAGCAGGGACAGTCCGACATGGCTGGTGCAGACCTTCTGATCACAGACACCTACCATGTAAATACTCTCTAAATTCCAGTCTCCAATCTGTGAAACTAGTTATGGTAGGTGTTAAATAACTATTTGTGGTTCACTCTCAAAAAACTGTCTTCCATTCTTTCAGAACACGAATTCCTTTCCTCTCTGTACACTCCTTAGTGGGTCAAATGACTAATAAGGAATACATGAAGGATGGAAGGACTGGGTATCATTGGTACTTACCATACCATTAGCTGTTTGCAACGCTTGCACTTCGAGGCGCACCTGCTACTATGTTGTGGGGTTTCAACCTCTGGAGGAGAATTCGAGGGCTGGTCTGCTCTATCCAGCTAGGAGCTGGTGTCCATAGTAAAAGTGATTCTTCGTGTGATGTGGCAGGGCAAAGACTTTGGAACCAGACTGCCTTGGATCTAAAGCCTGACTCCACCACTTATCAGCTCCATGAATTTAAGTGAGTTACTTAACCCACTTTTAAGCCAGCTTTGCCATCTCTAAAATGGGTTAATAATAGTAGTTATGTTGTAGGGTTGTTGTGAGGATTGATTATTTTAATATTTGTTTTGTGAAGTTTTTAGAGCAGCTCCTGACATAAGGTACATGCTATTTAAGTGCTAGCTATTGTTTTATTTGTTTAGGAGGTATATCATGTCATGCCTTTGTTGTTAGCCCTTCTAGCTACTTCCTTCCTGCTTCTGCCTCCCTTCTGACTTGAGCTGCTAAAATCTGACCATTTCCTGAACATAGCTGATGAGGACAGCAATTTTTTTCTCTGTGATTTCAATTGAAAAGGAAAATTTCCTTCCAATTTTTATTTCAATTTCAAAACTAAAATTTCAATGTCAAATTCAATTTCAACTTCAATGTGATTTTTTGAAAAGATTTTATTTATTTATTTGAGAAAGAGAGAGAGCACGAGCAGTGGGGGAGGGGGAGAGGGAGAAGCGGGAGTCGATCCCAGAACACTGGGATCATGACCCAAGCTGAAGGCAGATGCTTAACCGACTTAGCCACCTACGTGCCCTCAATATGATTTTCTTTGAAATTTCTCCACTGGTAGAAAATGGACCTGTAGTCCCACCTAAACCTCAGTTCTGCCCCAAGAAAATTTGGTTCAATGGATTTAATCAACTGGAAGGAACAGTGTTGGGAGGGGAGCAAGCTTGAGAAAGATGACTTTTGTCAGTGTGGGTAGATACAGTTTAGTTCCACTGTGCTAAGTGGGGCTGCCTAAATTCTGGTGTTCGCTTTCGTGTGCATCACTGCTCTCCTTTCTCACCTCTTGTCGGACTCCTGACTAGCAAGCTGATGTGAAAAGAAAAGGAATGTTCATGAAATGCCTTTGTGAGAAGGTCTGCCAGGGCAATTTAAAAACAGAATTAGGGGGCCCCTGGGCGGCTCAGTGGGTTAAAGCCTCTGCCTTCGGCTCAGGTCATGGTCTCAGGGTCCTGGGATCAAACCCCACATCGGGCTCTCTGCTCAGTGGGGAGCCTGCTTCCCCACCTCTCTCTGCCTGCCTCTCTGCCTACTTGTGTTCTCTCTCTCTCTCTCTGTCAAATAAATAAATAAAATCTTTAAAAAAATAAAAAAAAATAAATAAAAACAGAATTAGTTATTAAGGTTCATTAAAGTTATAGAGGGTAGAAACTTTAAAGTCTGAGCTAGCTAAGGCTGAAAACATTGTCTGTGGGGAAAACAAAAACCACAGTCCAGAGATGTGACTTGCACCCAGGTTCCAACACTTATGGCTTTGGTGACCTTGGGGAAGTTCCTTCCTGCCTCTCCTCCTCTTCGTCTGTTAAAGGAAACACTTCAATCATCTGTTCACTAGGTATGTGTTGAGATCCTACCATGTTTCAGACACTGCTGGACTAGATGAACTCGTAGATGTTTTACGTCTGAACAGTCTGTGAAGTCCATCTGTGAGACCTCATATATGCTGAACTGGGGAGCGGGAGTCGATGGACTGCATTGTTTTAATTATGATTAACATATAGCATAACATGTGGCACAATTACACTCACCCAGGTCGATATGTGGTGCTCTTTTTAAAGATCCAACTTCGGGCTTTCTTACTTCCTGTGTGTGTGTGTGTGTGGTTGCGTGTGGGTTATTTTATTGATTTAGATTTCATGTTTACCAGTTACTTCCTTCTATTTACCTTGGATTTATTTTATTATTTTCCTGTCTTTTATAGTGGAAACACAAGTCATTCATTTTTAGCTCTTTTTTTTTCTCTGTCTGCATATAAGTAAAGTTGTAAGTTTTCCTATAGTACAACCTTAGATACTTCCTAAAATTATTGACATGGTGCCTTTTCATTATGACCATTTGAAATATTCCAGTGTCCTTTGTGACTTCTTTTTTGACCCAAGTAGCATTTAGAAGTGTGTTGTTTAGTCTCCAAATGTTTGCATATTTTTGTTTTATATTTTAGTTATTGAATTGTCCATTTTTTTTCTCTTTATACTCAGAAACATAGTCTAGAAGCACAGTGGTATTTCCTTTCTTCTCTGGAAGAAACTCTCCCTAAGATGTATAATCCAGCCCTGGGCCAGGAGTCCATTTCCCCATGTGCCATTCTGGAAACTCCTATTTGCACGGTGCCCTTCCCTTTAGTGCAGTGGTTTCAGGAGCCCTGGACTTTGATCTCTGCTTCCTCAGCTTAGCAAGAGTGCCCTACTCTCCTTAGCTCTTTCCTTGGTGACATATGGGAACCCTGAAGTTCCCCAAGGCGGAAAGGTGGGAAATATCACGCTCGCCACAGGTGTCTGCTTCTTTGCCAGCACACAGTTCTGCACGGACTCTACCCTCTTCCTCTCCGATTTCTCCTTCAAAAATGCTTTGTTTATTTTGTCCACTTTTAAAGTTGTTTACAGTAGGGGGAACAGGGAGTGGTCTAGAAAACCCGTGCTCTGTCATGGCCACCTCCAAAGTACTCTTTTTGAATTTACTCCTATTTAAATCACTAACAGTAAACTGAAGAAAGTGGTTTTGGAAAGTTAGGCTTTAAAATGCATGCTTTTAAAATTTAACAAAATGTTTGTATTTTTATCAGAAGTTTTAACTTAATTTTTGTTTGTGTTTCTTTTTTTTAAGATTGTATTTATTAATTTGAGAAAGAGAGAACATGAGCAGGAAGGAAGGCAGAGGAGAAAGAGAAGCAGACTCCTTGCTGAGAGGGATCCTGGTTCCGGCTAGATCCTGATCCCAGGACCCCAGGATTGTGATTTGAGGCAAATGCAGATGCTTAACCAACTGACTCACCCAGGTGACCCTGTTTGCCTTTCTAGTAGCAAAGAAAAAAAATTACTGGTTATGAACTTCCAAGAGAAAAATTAGTCAGTTTTTCTCAGTTGATTTCTGAACTTCCATCACTCTGAGCACTAAATTGAACCTCAACTGGTGTAAAAAACCTGTTTCTAACAATACCTGAACAGGGCTTTTTTACTTGATGCTTTGTAAAGACAGCATAAAGACCTAGTTAAGAATGACTAATTTAATACAGAAGACCTACTATGGTTTACTTTGGCACAATGTTACCATCTCATGGCACAGATGACATAATTGGTTGATACCTCTCATCTTCTCCCTCGGGTGATGGCGAGTCCTTCAGTAACACATTACAGCTAACATCGGTTTCTTGTTCCTGCCTGGATGTTCACACTGATTCATGTCCGATTCTTTCTGTTTTCCTGACTCTCTTCTGTGTTTCTTACTTGTCTCTGCCAGATGTGCCAAATAATTCTGCTTCATGAAAGCATGACTTTATACCTGTATTGAAAATCTAGCTCCAGGGTGCCTGGGTGGCTCAATCAGTTAAGCTTCTGCCTTCAGCTCAGGTCATGATCTCAGTGTCCTGGAATCGAGTCCCGCATCAGGCTCCCTGCTCTGCTGGGAGCCCAATTCTTCCTCTCCCTCTACCCCTCCTGTTTGTATGTGCTCTCTCTCTCAAATACATAAATTAAAAAAAAAAAAAAACTAGCTCGAGAGAATTTTTAAATGCTTTGTCTGTAATTTCCTGTAGTAACTCATTATGAACAGAATCTTCAATTATTGCATTTCTTAGCTATTCATGTTCCTACTGACTACTGCATGTATCCATGAAAATGCCAAAAAATAAAGTTTTGGGTTTCTTTTTCCCCTCCAGAGTACATTTGGCAAAATCACAGTGCTAAAACTCCTTGTTATCTAGCAATAGTGTCTTCTCTGTACAGAAAAAAGAGGGTTCTAGAGACTGGTTGGCTTTTGATGAAAAGAAAAAAAAGTCCAATTTCATGCTATTTGAAAAAAATAATCTATTTCACTGGGTCAAAGGTTATTTACCCTATACCAATTCCTGTGTCACACTGTTAAAATAATTCCCAGTAGTAACAATCTCAAGATTTTCCCTTCACTTATGTTATGCTTGTTTAGGATGGTACAAATGAACTTAATAACATCCATTTTGAATATTTGAAACAGCTTTCTTTTTTCTTATGTTTCTTTCATATGCTTCAAAAAGATGAGACTGCTGGAGCAGTGAATTCTAGGTAGATGAGATATTATTCTATCTTCCACTCATTTGTGTGGCTTCATTAAGTAGTTATAGTTTAAAATCACAAATGCCACCATTTGGGGGAAAAGAATGTTACTTTATACTTTGGAGAACACAAGAGAAGCAAACTCTCTGCTCTCAAGTTGCTCAAGGCATATGTGGAAAATCTAGGTGCAGCTTCATGCAAAATTAAATGACAGTTCCAAATTTTTGAAATATAAGACATACAGGAAATTTTGTGAAAAATGATTGGGGTAGGCAGTGTGGAAAAATGGAGCCCTGAAATGGGCTGAGAAATCTTTTCCAGGAACACTGCCTGCATATAACTACTGTAACCTAAAAAAACCCTCAATGCTTAAACCCCATGACTGTGTTTATACCCAAAGGTTTGGAAAGCACTTTGTTTTTTGAAATGCAATAGGGTGTGCTGTCTAGTTTGATACTCTATCTCCTTATTTGAAACATAGCTTACCATCCTTGCACTCTGCTCTCTTTTTCTCTGTAAGGAAGCTCATCAGCTTTCTAGAACCCCAATCCTCCACTTCTGTTGTTGCCTCCTCACTTGTGATGCAAGCAGTAAGGGACTGGCTCCCCATTCTGACTCTGAACAAGGGTATTGGCCAATATGCACTTCTCTGCCCAGACTGTAAGTGAATGAGGAGCAATGGACTAGGGAGAGCATCTCCAAACACAACCCAAACTTTCATTGGATTGTACGTGGATTGTACGTGGCCTCTTGGAAGAAAATTGTTGCAGATACAGCTCAGCATGTTACTAGTCTGAGACCAGACCAGAGCAACTTTCCTTCAGCTACATCCACAGGAACAGCTAAAGAAGAAACATGGAACAAAGAGGAAGATTTGCAGCCATATTAAGAAAAAGTTGTCCTTGTCTTTAGCTGGAGGTATCACATTCTAATTTGTCCTTTTATTCTCTCATATATAATACATCCCCTTTCTCTTGGAAAGTGACACTGTAGCCATTGGTATTGTTTTCATCAATCAAGGTGAGCCAACGCATATGGTTTTCAAGGGGGGTGAACAGACCAGGCACAAGGGCTAGAATGTAATTATGCAATCATGAGTAGGTGAAGAAATGGGTGCATTTCTAGATGGCTGTGTTCTCTAGATGGAAGCCAAACCCTGGAGCTAGGACTTAATGCTCTAGCATCCATATCTCTTTGGGAACACTCCTCATACTTGTTTGTAAGCATGGGCCAGGAAGTGAAACTTAAGCTCCTTTGACAAAATCCTGTTTAATTAGGCCTCTTGCTTATCTGCAGGCATAAGCCAGCCTCCCCAGAGCTGAAACTTACATAGTTGGGCAATAGAAATTTATTTCCTCCCTCTTGCCACTTCCCAGAAGCATGGCCCAGGAACTCAAACTTGATCTGGACCCTAAAGGATGGCTAGAATAAATGTCATTTTCAGAAATAGTTTGTCTATCCTAAGATTAAATAACTATTCACCTTACATTTTTAAATTTTACTTCTGTTTACAAAATAATTGAATCTCTTTTTGTGTAAAATAAGGTTTTAATGCTATCCCTTGCAATCCATTAGTCAAACTGGTCCACTCACATTTATTGAATACTTTAGCAAATGAATGAGACATTTTTATAATATGTAATGCTTTTATGTAGGGTTGAGAGTGTACTTGGACTTTCCAGCCTCTTCCATTATTTGTTGATTAATCTTTATACCTGCACCATAGCTTTGATATTTTAAACTCAGTTTCTTATTTTTTTTGTGGGGGTGGGCAGGGACAGAAGGAGAAGTAGAAAGAGAATCTTTAAGACATATATATATATATATGTATGTGTATATATACACACACACACACACACGCGCACTATATATATACACACAAATTAATGTATAATGTATTACTTGTTTCAGGGGTACAGGTCTGTGATTCATCAGTCTTACACAATTCACAGTGCTCACCATAGCACATACCCTCCCCAGTGTCCATACCCTCCCCAGTGTCCATCACCCAGCCATCCCATCCCTCCCACCCCCCACCACTCCAGCAACCCTGAGATTAAGAGATTAAGAGAAAGAGACTCTTAAACAGGCTCTACACCCAGCTCAAAGCCTGATTCGGGGCTTGATCTCAGGACCCTGAGATCATGACCTGAGCTAAAATCAAGAGGTGGGCACTTAACCAACTAAGCCACCCAGGCGCCCCTTAACCTCTTAACCTCTGCACTAGTGGCATATCAGGTCAGATAATTCTCTGTTGTGGTGAGAAGTCCTGGGCACTGCGGGATACTTAGTGACACCTTAGGCTTTGCCCTCTTAGATGTCCTGCCCCCACTGCAACTCAGTAGCAGCAAGCAAAACTATCTCAAAGACATTAGCAAATATCCTCTGGGAGACAAAATTGCCCTCAGTTGAGAATTACTATTTTAGCCTAGTGATACATTTTATATATTGGATAAGACAAACCTACTCCTTAACAATGTTTGGATGAAGTTCTGAGGCATTGCTATCTCATTCATTTTAATCAGGCTCTGGTACTTTATTTAAAGGAGCAGCAGTGTGTAATAACAAGATGAATTATGTGATCAAGAACTGAAATTCATTATGATCATATGATCATTTTTTTCACCCTCTTTCCTTCTCTGTCTAGAACCTAGGAGTGGAGGAATAACTTGGAGCATAAAGTCATTGTATCCTGAGATCTTTTTGACAAAAGTTCACTCCATAAATATAACGTTATGCATGAACACGAAGAAAAGATGTTCCTTTTTCTTTTGCCTCAGGAAGTATCTATGAGGGACTTAAATCACTCAGGCAGGATATGGACTAGGAGGTGTCAGAAACAGCCATGTACTTTCCCAGTAAGGCTGGGCAAGCTCAGGTGGACAGATTATCTGGACAAGAGGAAAGACCATCCAGACCAGTATTGGAGAACATGTAACAGACATGCTAACATAAGTTAGCAGAAATATGCCTAAAGAAAATGATGGAAAATCCAGTGGCTAATGGCACCAGAGAAAATGATGTGCGTATATAACCAGTCTCCAGCTTCTGAGCTAAGTTCCAGAACAAAGAAAGAAGTCGGGGGAGACTAAGAAAAATATGACAGCTCTAACAAGAGTTTTACAGGAACCACATGATTGAAATGAGAAGCTGGCTCAAGGAACATATCAGAGATTCAATTACTTGGGAGTAGAGAATGAGATTCTGGAAGATCAGTAGCAAATATTTCTTTATTCCATATCTTTATGCATTAGATGGGTATGTTTTCATCACATCACAGGTGAGAGTTTATCTATGAAATTGACAAATAGTTTTTGAGCACCTTCAACGGTTGGTGCTGAGTGATGGAAATTTAGTCGCTAAATAGAAAAACATCCTGCTGTCATACACTTTATATTCTAATAGAAGAAGAGAAGCAATAAACACAATAAATAGATAAATATATAGTATGTTAGAAGGGAATAAGTGATAAGAAAAAATGGTGCAGTGTATAAAGGCTTGGGAGTGCTGAGTGTCAATTCAAAGTAAATACAGACTTCGATAAAGTGAGACTTTATTTAAAAAGGCTATTCCAACAGGTAGAATGCTCTGACCCCAGAAATCTGAAAGTATCTCAAAATTTTACAAAAACGAAAGGCTTTTCTTTTATAGGGTGGGGTGGGCAAAATTAGCAGGAAGTCTGTAGGAAAGTAGGACAAGTGGATGGGGAGGGCAGTGGCATCTCTGGGGCATTTTCACAGTGAAAAAGAATTTTTTTTTATTGTTAGCAGATTCTCAGAATGAGCTATTTAGGAGTGGGTGTTCTTCACTGTAGTGGTATAATGTTTGCCTAAACTTGAGGACAAGCCGATATTTAGGGGCGTGTGTGGAGGCGAGGAGGCCGACTAAAGTTTATTTGGTCAAGGAAAGTTCAGTGGGTATACCATGGACAATTTTCACACTTGGGCATAGGGAAGAACATTTATGTATAATGTCAAATAAGGTGGTCAATGGTGGGGTCATTGGCATATTGTCAGAGCTGAAGTAAGTGGAGAAGCAAAGACTTCAGAGCAACGAGGGAAGCAATAGCTGATACTGAAAGAAAAGCATTTCTGGCAGAAGGAAGTCTAGCACAAAGCATTGGGGTGGGCGTATAGCAGTTGTGTTTGAAAAAAAAGCACAACGGATTATATTTTCCAAAGATTATCTCCATCATATTTCGCATCCCACATGCTTTTTCTTTGCAATGTAATCTTGCCACATTCCCATGAACAGGGAGAGTTTATTTCTCCATGTCCTTAAATCCTGTCAGGCTCTGTGACTGCTGACATCAGTAGAATACAGCAGAAATGTCACCATGCCAGTTTCTAAGTATGGCTCTTTCTTAACTGGCAGAAAATGTCCTGGTTCCTGGCACACTTGCTCTTGGGACACTGTCTCCCAGAACATGGACTCCCCTGGTGCCGCACTGTGAGAAGGCTGAGGTGCCCCAAGAGGCTATAGGGAGGCGCTCTGGTCTGCAGCCCCCGCTAAGCCCCAGCTAACCTAAGCATCAACTGTGAGCGATTACAGTTTTGAGAAACTGTAATTCTAGTCATCTTGGACACCCAGATTTTGGGGCCAGTAGATCGCTTCAGATCTGGCTGACAGTGGTCTGCAACCACACAAGAAACCTTAAGCAAGAATGCCCAGCTGAAGTCAATCAACTTACAGAGCAACAAGAAGATAACAAATTGTATTAAGCCACTTAATTTAAGGGTAGTTAGTTATGGGGCAATAGATGACTGAGATAAACAGCAAGGGCGACATTGTAGGGAGAGGGGACTGGGCCACAGGCAGATTAATCCACAGGGAAATGAAGTTGGAAAGGTACATTGAAAATCCAATTGGGTATTGCCTCACAAAAACTTTTGAATTTTGCTCTGAGTGAGGTGGAGGCCTGGTGCAGTGTTGTGAAAGCATGGTGATATGATCTGAGTAACATTCTGAAAGGATCTCCCTGGCTGCTGTGAGGGAATCAACCATAGCTACTGTTGTAACAATCTGGGCAAGCAGTGATGGCGGCTCAGATCAGGCTGGTGGAGGGATGGGAGATGAGAAGTTGTTGGCATCTGTGTGTATTTTGGAGGTAGAGCACAAAAGTCTTTCCAGATGGATTGGGATGTGAGAGAATGAAAGTGACAAGATGCCCGTGATACAGGAAGAACGATGTTCCTGCTTTTAACTGAGTTGAGGAACGCTAGTGGAGGCGCAGGCACAGAGAGGGAGACTGAGAGCTCAGCTCCGGATGTGTTCCATCTGGACCATGGGTTGTACATCTCTGTGAACATACCAAGTAGGCGGTAGGACATTATGGGTTTGGAATTAGTGAAGATATCAGGGCTGGAGTTATACATATGGGAGTTCTCAGCACATGGGTGCTTTGAAGTCATGAACTAATGAGATCACCAAGGGAGTGAGTGTTGAGAAGAGGACAGGAGAGGAGAGAAGAGAAGAGGAGGGGAGGGGAGGGAAGGGGTGGGGAGGGGAGGAGAGGGAAGGGGAGAGGAGAGGAGAGGAGGGAAGGGAAGGGACTGAGCCCGAGGCATTGCAAGGTCAAGGCTGGGACAAGACAAAGGAGAGACAATCAGGCTGAGAAGGAGAAGGCAGTGACATAGGAGGAAAGCAGAGAAATTGGATGTCCTCAAGTCTGCGAAGGAGGAGTTTCCAGTAGAAAGGAGCCAGCAGCTGCGTCGGTGCTGCTGCTAAGTCAAGTAAGGAGAGAACTGAGACTGACCTCTGTAATAAGCAATATGGTCTCAGCAAATGATCTTACTTTCTCTCTCTGTTTCTCCCCATACACAACACAGTAGTTATTGAGCATTAATATATGTCACATATGTCATAGACTTGGGGATATTAAGGTAAGTTAAATGTTCCCTTAAGGAGTTTACAACCATCCAATTGATTAAACGATATTCACTGCATAATTACTATGCATAAGACACTCTGCTAAATACTATGAAGGATATAAATGTTGGATGGGATATATGTTTAACCTAATTGGAAATCTAGACAGAAACACACAGACTGGTACATTGCAGTACAAGTAAAGCCCATAGAAAATGTCCTAATGAAGTGTAAGTTTTCAGTAAATGGTGGTGTATATTGTATGATGAAGAGATAGATTGCCTAAGTCGGAAAAATCTGGAAAAGCTTCATGAAGGCACATGAATAGAAAAAAATGCAGGGGTGGGGAATCTGTGGCATGGGCATTGGAGGTCAATTATTAGGCAATCGTGGAGAAGTCAGAACATGAATGTGAAAACTAAGGGTTTCCAGGGATGAACCTGAAAGATATAATTCTAAGTGAAGTAAGCCAGTCACAGAAGGAGAAATACTGTGTGATTCCACTTTCAGGAGGAACCTAAAATAGTCAAACCTGTAGAAGAATGGTGGCCACCAGAGGCTGGCAGAAGGAATGGGGAACTGCTATTGACCGGGAATCGAGTTCCCATTATACGAGACGTTAAGTTCTAGACATCTGCTGCACAACCCTGTACCTACCATTAATAATACTGTATTGTACACTTAAAAAGTTGTTAGAAGAGTAAATTCCATTCTGAATCCTCTACAGCTTAAAAAACAACAGAAAGCAGTGCCTGGGTGACTCATTCAGTTAAGCTTCTGATTCTTTATTTCAGCTCAGGTCACGGTCTTGGGGTTGTGGAATCGAGCCCCGAGCCTTGCTCTGCCCTCAGGGTGTAATCTGCTTGAAATTCACTCCCCCAACCTCTGCCTCTGCCCCTGCTCATGTGTGCATGCTCTCCCTCTAAAATAAATAAATAAAATCTTTAAAAAATAAAAAAAAGTATGAATTGAAAAAAGTAAGTGGAGATACCTCAAGAAAAATTGGGACTATTGTCCATGACTTTGAGTTCTGACTTTTTTCTGTGCTATGGCAGGGCTGGGGTCTGGTGGATGAGGAAGTTTTGGACCAGTGGATGCATTATAAATTTCTGTTTTAGGGTCATTGATCTGGTGGGGAAAGTTAGGATGGGGTGTATCTGGGGGATGATAGGACTCAGAGCTATTATCACTGAAATGGACTGATATTTAGAATAATACAGATATTTTAAAAAGTCTTTTCAAACCTGTGGAGACTTTACCTCTTCATAGATACGTGTGTTCTTGAGCATTTAGGGTGAGGTGTGTGCGTGTGTATGTGTGTGTGTGTTGGATGAACATCTATTTCTTAAAGCATTCCTTCCTATATACTCAGTTTTTGCTGCCAGCAATAGGCTCCCTTTCTTTCACATTCTAACTATCACTAATGCTGAAGAGTTTAATCCAATGCTTGGGGTTTCCTTATGTGCTATAGCAAAAAGGGCTTAGTTGGTCTTTGGATTTATTTTTCCTGTGGTGTTCTAGTTATGCAATTATCTCACCCATAAACATTGCTATTTCAGTGTCTTCTGTTTTGAGTCTCACACCACTTTTTAAAATGTAAAGTCTGAACATGGTGCTCGGCACATATGATCTTCTCCAAAATAATCATTCATTCTTGTATTCTTTTTCTCTTTTTTTCTCAGGTGTGTGGAAACATTGTCCAGTAAATATGTTAGACTTAGATGCTTTTATTTTTAAGTTGCTATAAAACTTTTATGTTGTTTAAATCTCTTGATTTTGTCCTATAGCTTAAAAATCTTTTTCTTCCCATTTTTATTCATTTAAAAACATTTACCAAGCATTTATTATGTGGGAAGCCAGAATCTGAACATAACCTACCACCCATCCCCATGAAGGTCTCAATTCACTAGGGCAGTCAGACACAGAAATAAATTACTGTAGATACAATAAAACAATAGATCTTATACAGGTACAAGTAAATTACTAGACTTCTCATTTCTCATTCCAAATTTTATTATTACACTTTTCAGTGTTTTATACAATGTCCAAATTCAAATATATAAACTCTAAGATTTTTTCCAAAACACTATAAATATTGTTACCATATTAGCATATAAATTTTATCTTTTCATTGTCTTAGTCATGGTTTCAATTTTTTTCCTTTTAATTTTTTATTACTGATGATTTGGGGTTGTCATCTTCCTTCCCCATTTTTTATGGCTTTTAAATATTTACTTATTTAATACATATTTGAGGGTAAGTTTTTATGTTAGTGGTAGTAATAATGTGACTTATTTTATTTTTGCCCTTAATTACTCTTCTGGTACTATTACCTATACTTTGAATGCCTGTTTTCATTTTGTTACCATTAAACATATCTTTGTAGGTGTATGAGTCCAAGGCAGGCCACCCCAAAATGTGCCACTTTGGTATATTACTTATTTTGTATTAAACTTAGTTTAGAGTAAGCTTGTGTAGGATGGACACTCTGCCCCCCATTTTGTTCCCCCAAAAGCAGGAAATAAATCTCCCTTGCAAAAAGTGTCCTCTCCGAACCAGGGGGTAAAGGGACATCCTTATCACGAGAGATGGGAATTTTAGAGCAAAGAAGCCTGAATAAACAACTTTTGTTACTTTTTATTAATTTACTACCCCAGCCCAAATTGTGTTTATGATTCCTCACTAATTAAAGCTCTCAGATAAGTTTTCTTTGTCCTGTCAATCCCTTATAGAAGTATTGCCTATTTGTGTACAAAGTATAAAAACAGCCTGCTTTGGTCACTTCTTTAGGTCTCAATTTCAATAATGGATCTCCATGGGCACATAATAAAACTTGGGTTTTTTTTTTCCTCCCATTAATCTGCCTCTTGTCATTTTAATTTTTAGTCCAGCTGGAAGAGCTTGAAGGACAGAGGAGGGATTTTTCCTCTGCTACATAGGCTGCAATTAGTTGTATTTTATTTTGAAATTAGAAGAGGCTCTTTTTAGCAGAAATCACAAGGATGTTCCCAGTAAAAGGTATATATCAGATACATTTTGGATTTTCTCTTTTATCTTGCGAGTTTACTGTTCCTTTTCCCAGTGTTTTCTTTCCGCATGTTTATATTACATGCAATAGATGCTTTTAAACTCTTCTTTCCTCTCTTAAACTCATTTGGAAGATAACTCTAGACCATCTCACTTCCTTCTATATTAAAATATTAATATGAGTGCTTAGAACTCTTTTTTTCTCCTTCAATTTTTTTTTTAAACCAGCATACTACTTCTCTGCTCTCTGAGAAACCAGTTCTCTACTGTCTGAGGCAGCCTTCTGGCTTAAACCTCTGTCAGTAGACCGCATTGATTTTAACTAAAGTGGCTGCAAGTGCTCTTGGGGGCCTTCCAACCGACCCCACAGATGAGGAGCTACAGATCACTGGAAGGTGGGGCTCAGCCAGTGATCATTTAAACTCTTCCAACTGTTCTATCTCCCACCTGGAGGACATAGTAGTATCCCTCCTATCCCCAGGTCCTTTTCAACATCAGTGTCCTCTGCAGCATTGAACTCAACATTCCAGCTCACAGTGTGTACATAAAGGGATTCTGCAGAAAACACTGCCTGGCAGTGAAGGATATAGAGGTGAGAAAAGAAAAGGTTTTATTTGCTACTAGTAGGAGGATCAGTCTGGAAGTGCAATGGGGCTGATATCTGGCAATTAGCAGAGACTTGATGTGTTCGAGGTCCTCTGGGTCCTGAGACAAGAGGGGCTATGGGATGGGGCGGAGGGGCAGGCACATTATCTCTGAGGCCAGTGAGCTGTTATCACTTCTCTGAATCGTGAATTCGAGAGTTAATCCTTGTGTCTTCTCAGAAAATCTGACATAGAAGTCAACAAATCTGAGAAAGTACGTTTTATGCTTTTTGTGGTTTGGAGCAAAGCAGGATATATGGGGGGGGGGGTATAAGCTTGAGACTTCCCGTTCTGTTTTTGCAGAAAGACTTTAGCTCATCACACTCCTGAGCACCCAGTACACCCATACATGGCTGAGAGTCGGCGTTGCCCTACAGAGACAGCAAGCCACCTCCCTAGAACGAATGCCACCAAACAAGGGTGCAAATCACAGATACCGTCTTAACTCCTCAAAGCCAGAAAGGGTCCCTGTACGTTCATGCCCATTAGCCTTGAAGTTAAAGGGAGGGGTTATCTTGTGGTGTCTGCCAGACCTATTCTCGACTTCGGTACTCATTTTTTCACAGATAGGTTGACAAATGGTTTGCAAACCTGCTCTGGTTTGTGGACAGCCTTGGAGTATCACTTTCCAAAGTTAAACATCTTGAGAGAATAGTGTGATTAACCTTTTTAAACACACATGTATGGAAAGCTCTCCTCCTTCCTTCCTTCCTCCCTTCCTTCCCCTTCACTTCCTTTCCCCTCCCACTCCCTTCCGGTCCACCTTCCCCTGCCCCCCTTCTTTCCTTTCCATTCCTCTCCTTCTCTTTCTCTCTCTCTTTCTTCCGTCTTCTCTCTTTCTCTATTATCTATCTATCATCTATTTATCATCTATCATCTATCTTTATCTTATATTTTATTGCTTCCAAAGTTTCAAGCTGTATACTTGAATTTTGTTCTGTTCTATTCTATTTTGTTCCATTCTACATTGTACCTGCTCCATTCCATTCTGAATTTGTTTAGCTTGTGGCCACAAGAACATCTCTTCCTTGTGGATCCCAGAGAAACTGGGTAGCAGGTATGTGTGTATGATTTTGGTAATGCCTGTAACAGTGAACTACAATGTGTTAAAAATTTATGGGAAAGTAGTCACTTGGTGACTGGTGAATGTTCCTTTCATATTTCATAATGCAGTTATTTAAATAAATGATAAAGTTTCCCTTAAAAAGTGAATCTTTCTATTTTAGGTTTGGACTCTTTTGTTCTTGATAGAAATCTTTGAGGGTTTTTTGGTTGTCAGAAATTGTTTTGGATATTCTTTGGTTATACCTTAAGATTTCACAAGGAAATGCCTAATTGACTAGTTTTCTTCAGGTGCTTTATCACTTCCTTTAAAAAAAATTAAGAGTGCTTTTTTTAAAAAAAATATTTACTTGAGAGAGGAGGAGAGAGAGAGAGAGAAAGAGAAAGCATGAGCAGAGGGAAGAGGCAGAGGCACAGGGAGAAGCAGGTTCCCTGTTGAGCAAGGAACCAGATTCCAGACTAGATCCCAGAACCCTGGGATCATGACCTAAGCAGAAGGCAGATGCTTAACCGACTGAGCCACCCAGGGGCCCTAAGAGTACTTACTCTTTAAGATGATATCTCACTTAGTTTTATTCTTGAACTATTTATTTTATTACATTTATCTTTTAAGGAGTTAATAATATTTTTCAGTCTAGTGTATTGTGTGTTTTCTGTGTCCTACTAGGCCAAAATTAGCATATCTGGGAACTAATGTTCATGTGAGTGTTTTGTTTATTTTAGATTTGTGTTGATTTTTAGCTAACCCTGGACTTCTTATAGTCTAAGAGGTAAAATCTATAGTTGTTCATATTC